>NC_049216.1:35021710-35064210 GCF_013347855.1 Anguilla anguilla | reverse complement strand
ATATACCTGCATTACGTTTCATATAAACTTGTCCCCTGAACCCGCACCTTGTACAATATCATTGGATTAGATCTACACTGTAGCAAGTATACACCATTAGCATGTACCTGCATAATGATTAATAAACACCTGTAGCCTGTATCTGTATAAGGCTTAATATACACCTGTAGCACGTACCTGCACTGGGTAGAATATGGCCTGCAGGGTCGGGAGAATTTCGGTGAAAAACCTTCCCCACATCTCCGACAGGATGAGGAGCTGGCTGTCGCCTAGGGAGACCACACACACATGCCAAGTGTTAGAAAGGGGCTCAGGTTGTGCCAGGCAAACCTGTTAGATACCCGCACACACACACACACACACACACACACACACACACACACGTGTAACACGTGTAACACGCATGTCCTGTGCACTTGCAGTACATGTGTAACACGCGTGTCCTGGGGGTTTGTGGTACGTGTAACACGCGTGTTCTGGGGGTTTGTGGTACATGTGTAACACGCGTGTCCTGGGGGTTTGTGGTACGTGTAACACGCGTGTTCTGGGGGTTTGTGGTACATGTGTAACACGCGTGTCCTGGGGGTTTGTGGTACATGTGTAACACGCGTGTCCTGGGGGTTTGTGGTACATGTGTAACACGCGTGTCCTGGGGGTTTGTGGTACATGTGTAACACGTGTGTCCTGGGGGTTTGTGGTACGTGTAACACGCGTGTCCTGGGGGTTTGCGGTACGTGTGTAACACGCGTGTCCTGGGGGTTTGTGGTACATGTGTAACACGCGTGTCCTGGGGGTTTGTGGTACATGTGTAACACGCGTGTCCTGGGGGTTTGCGGTACATGTGTAACACGCGTGTCCTGGGGGTTTGTGGTACATGTGTAACACGCGTGTCCTGGGTGCCCGTGGTACATGTGTAACACACGTGTCCTGGGTGCAGTTTCAGTCTGCTAGTTAGAGTAGATAGGCCTTTTGTTTGTGTACTTGATACACTAGATTAGTTTACTCTCTGGTTTAGCTAGCTTGTTTTTTTTGTTCTTTTGGCAACATCCAGCGTCCGTTGACCCTGGTAGTGTGTGTCTGGGTTGTTGTATGTCTGGTAGTTTGTTGCACCATTTTGTTTGTTATCACAGTAAACACCCGTGCACTGAGTTGCTGCTTTGTCTGTGTTTTTTTTGTTGTTACCATACCTACAGTATTAACATCTCCTGGCCATTTAACATCAAGTTACATACCCCATGCACCCCTAGACCCATGGGGTCGTAACACCGTGGTACATGGCTTACCCTCATAAAGCAGGATCTTCTCTGTAATGTGTACCAGGCCTTTGTTCAGGAGCTGATTCTGTAACAGGGAAAGAACAGCTCGTGAGATTCCGTCATGACAGCCCTCTGATTGACAGGTGTCAATCTGCCACGTCCGAGCCAGTGAGGGGGGTCCGTTTTCCCCACCCTCGGGACCTGGGGCCAGCATACCTGGAAGTACTCTGTGATGAAGGAGCCCAGCTCAGTCTTGAGGAGCCACCTGGAAGGACAGCAAGGGGGACAGGAAGTCAGGGACAGGAAGAGGAAGCTGCCCAAAGGAGCACAGGAAGTGGGTACAGTGGGATACGTCACTTGCATTTTGAGCAGATACCCTCATTGGCTGAGCCACTGGGAAGGGATGGGCCTTATGAGCTATTTCTGCACACGTGCACGTGATTTGACATCCTCTGTCAAACAGGCGCCCTTTTTAAGATAAGTTTTAAAACTCAATTTTCCGTGTTGTATTTTTTCCGAGTTCAGCCTGTCCAAATGAGGTCAAGGTTCCAAAAAGAGACACAGGCTGAGTTAGCGGTAAGCTAACACCTGACCGAAATGCTGAAAGGGCAGGTATTTTTTGCGGGGGGGCGGGGTACACCTGGACTGGTGGCTTTTACCTGATGCTCTCGTTGAGGGAGTAGAGCTCATTGGCCTGCAGACCCACACCCTGGAACACCTTGATCACTGCGGACTGGACACTAAGAAGACAAACATCCAGCTTCATTACTCACACAATCCAAAACTCACAACATCCACTCACAATCCACAACTCAAAACATCCACTCACAATCCACAACTCAAAACATCCACTCACAATCCACAACTCAAAACATCCACTCACAATCCACAACTCAAAACATCCACTCACAATCCACAACTCAAAACATCCACTCACAATCCACAACTCAAAACATCCACTCACAATCCACAACTCAAAACATCCACTCACAATCCACAACTCAAAACATCCACTCACAATCCACAACTCAAAACATCCACTCACAATCCAAAACTCACAACATCCACTCACAATCCAAAACTCACAACATCCACTCACAATCCACAACTCAAAACATCCACTCACAATCCAAAACTCACAACATCCACTCACAATCCACAACTCAAAACATCCACTCACAATCCACAACTCAAAACATCGGCCCACAATCCACAACTCAAACCATCAACTCACGATTCAAAACTCAACACACCCACTCACAATCCAAAACCCAAAACATCCACTCACAATCCACAACTCAAAACATCCACTCTCACACTCTCACACTCTCTCACTCTCTCACACACACACACACACACACACACACACAGAGGCAAACCTCCATTTACACAGCTTTGTGGACGCTCTTATTCATTGGTGAAGTGGTTCACTCGGGGGCACAAAGGTGATGTCACACCAGCGCACCCAAACCCAAGTGTCCTGAAACCTGGAGTCCGCTCCTCTACCCACTACACCACAGAACACCACAAACACGGACAGGCAAAAACGTCCCAGGAACATGAACCCAATCCTCGCATGTGAAAAAAATCATGTTCTTAAGTACACTTGCAGTGTGGTCTGCCTCAGCATATGTGAAGTGTGAAGTCTGGATGATTACGTGTCAGGTGTGCTAACGCATGGAATGAAGAGGCAGGGTGGGTTCAGGAGAGAGTCAGACTGTTCCAGAGTCCACGGTGAGAGGGCGGGGCGGGGCGGGGAGGGGAGATCGTACCCGCAGGGCGAATGAGGGGATGTTTCCACCAGGCCTCGTTCACGCGGTTCCACTTTAAACCTCCCTACCGTCCCGTCAGCTGCTTCCCATTTTCTCCTCAACCGTTTATTTATTTCTTTATTTATTTTTTAATGCCACTTCTTTCCACGAAGGGGATGTATTTATAGATTTAATTCACTTTGTGTCGACTCTGGTCAGCGCTAATCTGTCGGGGGGAGGGGGGGGCGTGTGGGGGGGGGGGGGGGGGCGCGGGGGGGCACGCTTTCTTTCGGAGCGCCCCGGCGACCGGCCGGCTCACACGTGCCGCTGATCCGCAAGGTTCGGGCGAGGCTCCGAGTTTAAGAATCTACAACCTCCTTCTGTGTGAGCAGCAGGAAGTCCATAATCAGATCAGCAACACAGCGCGTGAGACAGAGAGAGAGAGAGATAGAGAGAGAGAGAGGGAGAGAGAGGGAGAGAGAGGGAGACAGAGAGAGAGAGAGGGAGAGAGAGAGAGAGAGAGACAGAGAGAGAGCAAGAGAGAGAGAGGGAGAACAAGGGAGAGAGAGAGAGAGAGAGGGATGGTGGGGGAGAGAGAGAGAGAGAGAGAGAAAGAGAGAGGGAGAGGGAGAGAGAAAAAGAGAGAGCGAGAGAGAATAAAAGAGATGAAGAAAAAGTGAGATCAGAGGTCACCCGCGTGGGGGGGGGGCGGGGGGGGCAGGGGTACTCAAAGGAACCCCAAAAAATGTACATGATCCACTTCGGATACAGAAGTGGGAGAAATTGTTTCTACTTCTCTCCCTTCCTCCCCCCACCCCCCCCACCCCACCAGCTTTCCTGTGCTGCCTCCTCCCCCCCTCCCCACTCTCAATCTACTTCCCCAAAAACATCCTGCAGGAATCTGACCCGCTCCCCCCCCTAAAAAAATTCCAGGACAGCGCCGGTGGGAGAGAAGGACAGCGTGCAACGCGTCCATCCCGGAAACAAGCAGCCGACTGCTTTCCGCTGTTCCGTTCCCCCCCCCGCGCTGCTCCCTGGCCCCACCCCCCTGCTGCTCCCTGCTCCCTAGCCCCGCCCCCACGCTGCTCCCTGGCCCCGCCCCCACGCTGTTCCCTGGTCCCGCCCCCAAGCTGCTCCCTGGCCCCCCCTCCACGCTGCTCCCCACCCCCGCCCCCGCAGCTGCTCCCTGGTCCCGCCCCCCCACGCTGCTCCCTGATTCCCCCCCCCGCGCTGTTCCATGATCCTCTTCCGGTGTGTTCTGCGACATGCCCCACACCCCACGCCCCCCGACCCACACCTCACGCCCCCCACCCCATGGCCCAGTTTGGCCGCTCCTACACCCACACCCTGCCCCTGCCAGCCCACCTGGTGACAGCCACCCCCTCACGCCCTCACCCTCCCACCCAGGTGCGTGACCTGTGCCGTCTTTCGTGAAAACCGCTCTGAACACCTGTGTGAGAAGCACAGTTTAAGCTTCATTATTATTATAATTATTACCTGTCCAGGTATGTGAGCTGTTCTGCCTGAGGAGTACAGCATAAGACAAAACCGACGCCCCAATAACACGGTGGAGTCAGTTTTCACTGTTATCACATCAGAAAAACTTCCTCCAACAGACACCTGTTCAAAAGTAGTTCCTGGTTGTATCATATTGCACACCCCTCCCCCTCCCCCCACACACGCACGCGCACGCGCACGCGCACGCACACGCACACGCACACGCACACGCACACGCACACGCACACGCACAGACAGACAGACAGACAGACAGACAGACAGACAGACAGACAGACAGACAGACAGACAGACAGACAGACAGACAGACAGACAGACAGACAGACGCACGCACGCACGCACGCACGCACGCACGCACGCACGCACGCACGCACGCACGCACACACACACAGGCACACGCGCGCACACACACACACACACACACACACACACACACACACACACACACACACACACAGCCAGTACAAATGCGAAATATCTGCAGAACATCCAGCCTTCTCTTCCCAGCCCATCATCAGAGGCGGCAGAAATTTGGCTGTTCTCCTAAAAACACGTCGACTCACCCCCTCACGCCCTCACCCCCCCCGACAGTCAACCATCCAATTAGACGGCTTCATCCGCCGTCTTTTTGCGTCAGTCGCCACCAAAACTGTGGTTACCGTGGAATTCTGCAGGATGTGATTATCATATGGTCAGGAACCCACAGCATGAGACGCCGGACAGGGAACAACACCCACCCAGGAACCCTCCTGCGGGTGGGGGGGGGGGGCTCGGCGGGGGGGGGGGCAGGGCGGGGCGGGGCGGGGGGGTGTAAATGCGTCACACAGCCACAAGCCACAAGCCAAATCAAGTAAAGAGAAGTAACCACACAGCAAACGTGTCTAAATAGAGAGTGCGTGTGAGCCCACACTGGGGCCTCCTCACTGTCAGCGCAGAGACAAAAGCCTTCACCTCCAGTGAAAAGATCACTGCAGCTAATGCAGCTGCCTAACGTGTGCGCTGCCCAGCAGCCAAACCTGGAGCTGCTCTTCTGAAAAGACCATCGCCCCAGTTGGCATGAAAAGGGTACAACCAGACCTGGGTCAAATACGTATCTGTTTCGGATTCAAATACTTTTATACGCTTTGCTGATCTTGCCTGGTGCATGGGAACCAATGAAATACTCTCAGAAAGTGCAAACCCCGCCTTCTGGTCATATTGGCAGGTTCAATTACACCAGGCAAGATCAACAGAGCACAGAAAGTATTTGAATCCAAAACAAATACGTATTTGACCCAGGTCTGGGGTACACCATGGTGGAAATGGCGGGGGGGGGGGGGGAGGGTATAAACGGAAATTCTGTAGTTGAACAGCCATGCTATGGATTCACAGACCATAGAGTGACCATGGGGCAGCAGTGCAGTATAATGGGTAAGGAGCTGGTCTTGCAGGTTCAATTCCCAGGTTGGACACTCTCGTTGTACCCTTGGGCAAGGTACTTAACCTGCATTGCTTCACTGTATATCCAGCTGTATAAATGGATGCAATGTAAATGCTGTGTAGAATGTTGTGCAAGTCTCTCTGGGTAAGAGCATCTGCTAAGCTAATTGCCTGTAATGTAAAGTAACACACACAGGGAGGTGTGCTTTATCAGTGGAAAGCAACACACGCATACAGAGACTCTCACACTCACACTCACACTCACACTCACACTCACACTCACACTCACACTCACACTCACACTCACACTCACACTCACACTCACACTCACACTCACACTCACTGTGCAAAAGGCTCAGAGTATGGACAGTGAAGACCTAACCTGTTGCTAGGCAACGCCCTTTTGTTTACAGCTCGCGCTTGCCGCGGTTAAATTTTGTGCAAAGTTAATCAGTTTAACGGTCATTTCTAGCGAGTTAAGTTTCCTTTGTGTGCGTCAATAAACGGCAAACCACACATACACACATGCACACCCACCAGGTTTAAACCTAAGAGGAAAACAGAGATTGCCTGTGCCTGTGTATTTGCATTCCATTTATAATAAACCCCCAAAAGAATTTCCTGCCTCCGTGTCCTGACCAGACACCCCATATTGTTGACAAACTCCTAACCAGCAAGATCTTCCTTACACTCACACTCACACTCACACTCACACTCACACTCACACTCACACTCACACTCACACTCACACTCACACTCACACTCACACTCACACTCACACTCACACTCACCTGTTCCAGACGCTGGCGTTGGACAGCTGCAGGCTGGAGAGGCTGGCGTGGAAGCGGGGCAGGTCCGTCAGCACCGGGGAGCTCATGAAGCGCGGTCGCGTCCGCCGAAAAGACCCCATCGCCCCGGCCCACGCTGCACCCAAAGCAGGCTCAGGGGGGCCCCAACAGGTCCCAAACACAGGGGACCAGCACCCAAAGCAGGCTCAGGGGGGCCCCAACAGGTCCCAAACACCGGGGACCGTCACCCGACTCCCTATGGAAAAATAACATAAGGATTCAATAGGCTTTTTAAAAAACTGATCCCTGTAGTCTTGCCCTCTGAGCCCAAATTATAATTAGAATTAATATTTATTAATAATTCTAGATCTCTCAAATCATGCATGTGACAGCAGTACATCAGTGCCAGACCACAAACATGTTCTCAATTACAGCACATTTTTCATTTTTATTCACCATTAATTTATTTACCCACAGACACACTGCAGCTGTAATTCAGATAAATAAATAACCAGCTGCACAAACCAGGACACCAACATTTATTTAATCGGGCACAATCTTATCAGGAGCATCTTACAACAAAACTGCAAAAACTCAGGTTAGCTGAACAACCGATAACAAAGGGAAACATTTTACCACACCAATCAAAACAACAAACCATCGTTTGAAGACAACAATCCAGTAATGAGCCAACGGTCTTGTGCAACCAACATAATGATCGTTCAGTAATAAAAGCAAATCACTAAAAGTCCATAGCATAAGAGCAAGAACATTATGAAGTATTTTGAACACATTAAAGTGTTATTACCGGATTATGCATCCGCTGCTCTGGGACTGCTGTTCTTAACATTCAGAGGAATGCACTTATGTTCTCTTACACTGTGAGTCTGGGGCGAGGGACCCAAGACGCAAGTGAGAGAGCTCGGAAACATGCAAGATACTCTACTGCATGCTGTGGATAATACGCAAGATGCTATACTGCATGCTGTGGATAATATGCAAGTTACTCTACTGGATGTCCTGGTCAACATGCAAGATACTATACTGGACGCTGTGGGCAACATGCAAGATACTATACTGGACGCTGTGGGAAACATGCAAGATACTCTACTGGACGCTGTGGGAAACATGCAAGATACTCTACTGGAGCTGTGGGCAACATGCAAGATGCTATACTGGATGGTGTGGGAAACATGCAAGATACTATACTGAATGCTGTGGGCAACATGCAAGATACTCTACTGGAGCTGTGGGAAACATGCAAGATGCTATACTGGAGCTGTGGGAAACATGCAAGATGCTATACTGGATGCTGTGGGCAACATGCAAGATACTATACTGGACGCTGTGGGAAACATGCAAGATGCTATACTGGACGCTGTGGGAAACATGCAAGATACTATACTGGACGCTGTGGGAAAGATGCAAGATGCTATACTGGACGCTGTGGGAAACATGCAAGATGCTATACTGGATGTCCTGGGCAACATGCAAGATACTCTACTGGACGCTGTGGGCAACATGCAAGATACTCTACTGGACGCTGTGGGCAACATGCAAGATGCTATACTGGACGCTGTGGGAAAGATGCAAGATACTCTACTGGACGCTGTGAGCAACATGCAAGATACTCTACTGGACGCTGTGGGAAACATGCAAGATACTCTACTGGACGCTGTGGGCAACATGCAAGATGCTATACTGGACGCTGTGGGAAACATGCAAGATGCTATACTGGACGCTGTGGGAAACATGCAAGATGTTATACTGGACGCTGTGGGAAACATGCAAGATGCTATACTGGACGCTGTGGGCAACATGCAAGATACTATACTGGAGCTGTGGGCAACATGCAAGATACTCTACTGGAGCTGTGGGAAAGATGCAAGATGCTATACTGAATGCTGTGGGAAAGATGCAAGATGCTATACTGGACGCTGTGGGAAAGATGCAAGATGCTATACTGGATGCTGTGGGAAACTAAATAACGGTTTCCTCAGTAAGGCAGCACAGACCCACTCTCACATCCCTCTCCACTCAGACAGAAACCTCTCCGTCGCAGACGCACATGACGAAGCCTTGATTAAAAAGGAAAGTGTTACAGAGCTAAACGTGTCAACAGGAAAGGCGCATGGGGGGTGGGGTGGTGGGGGCTCATTTCGAGAGTGGCCCCGGGCGTCATTCTGAAAGCTGCGTCGCTTGGAGACGGCTGCACAGTCAGCTCAACTTCCTGTTCCTGTGGTCGCGGCATGAGCCTGCGCTTCTCGACAGCGTAAATATGTTTATCTTGCAAAACACTCAGTGCTCATGTCCACAGGGGGGGAAAGGGGGGGGGGGGGCGGTGACTAAACACACGGCTCTGGCTCTGACGCTGGCGTGGGGGGGGGGGCGAGGGGGGGCGTGCTGTCACCTCCCCACGCAGGCTGTGAAATCTACACGGACAGACAGCTGCTCACTGACAAAACACGTCCCTGGCCATGGAAGGGCCGTTCCAAGCTCTAAACAAAAATAATGCCGCAAGTGCACATTTGGAAACGACGGAAATTATGGGAAAGTGTGGAAAGGTGGAAAGGGTGGTGGGTTTTGGGAGTTGGCGGGTTAAGGCATTCGGGCCCTTCGGGAGTTGGCGGGTTAAGGCCTTCGGGCCTTTGGGAGTTGGCGGGTTAAGGCGTTCAGGCCTTTGTGAGTTGGCGGGTTAAGGCCTTCGGGCCCTTTGGGAGTTGGCGGGTTAAGGCGTTCAGGCCCTTTGGGAGTTGGCGGGTTAAGGCGTTCAGGCCTTTGGGAGTTGGCGGGTTAAGGCGTTCAGGCCTTTGGGAGTTGGCGGGTTAAGGCGTTCAGGCCTTTGGGAGTTGGCGGGTTAAGGCGTTCAGGCCTTTGGGAGTTGGCGGGTTACTCTTCATATTCCGCTCAGCGGTTGCCACAGAGAGGAAGCTGTGGGGAGGCAAATGCCACCAGTCTCACTACGTGCAGCACATACGGTATGCACACACACACACACACACACACACACACACACACACACACACACACACGCATACGCACACACACACACACACACACGCATACGCACACACACACACGCATAAGCACTCACACACACACACACACACACACACACACACGCGCATAAGCACACAAGCGCGCGTAAGCACGCACACACACACACACACACACGCGCATAAGCACACAAGCGCGCGTAAGCACGCACACATGCACAAGCACACACACGCATAAGCACACACACACACACACACACGCATAAGCACGCACACACACACACATACAAGCATAAGCACACACACACGCATAAGCACACACACACACACACACGCATAAGCACGCACACACACACACACACACGCATAAGCACACACTGTCTTCTCTTCATCTGTGTCTCACACACAGTTCAGATGCATTTTCTCACACTTTCACACACACACACACTTTGCACCCGTGAACCTTCTTTCACTTCTGATTCCTGACTCAGCTCCAGCAGACCCCCCCCCCCTTCCCCCTCACCCCCTGCCTCCGATACAGTCATCTGGGTGTCAGTTACTTAACATTTGGCTTCCTCCATCCCTTCATCACTTCATTCTACCTCCCTCCTCCCATCCTCTTTATTTAAGCACCACTGGCGCCATTCACTGCCTCAGACTGAGGAGAAAATCACCACAGGAGGCAAGCAGCACCATCCACAGACTTCAGAACTGTGCATCTCTGTGTCTGAGGGTGGATCTGTGTGTCTGAGGGTGAATCTGTGTGTCTGAGGGTGAATCTGTGTGTCTGAGGGTGAATCTGTGTGTCTGAGGGTGAATCTGTGAGTCTTAGGGTGAATTTGTGAGTCTGAGGGTGCAGCTGTGTGTCTCAGGATGCATCTCTGTGTCTGAGGGTGTAGCTGTGACTGCTGGTATCCATTAGTCTGCATCTGTGTGTAGTACACGTGTCTGTTTGTGTGAGGTGTGGGTGTGTGTCTGTGCGTTTTTACAGACGGCTGTGTACGTGTCTGTTTGCATCTCCGCGAGTCGTGTTGGGATAGAGTTGGTGTCGGAGTCTGCGTCTCTCTCAAACACACACACACACACACACACACACACACACACACACACACCCCGGCAAACACGTTCTCTCTCTTTCCCTCTCTCTCGCGCACACACACACATTCTTTCTCTGATCCTGTGCCTTTTGTCTACCCCAATTGTGGGTTGCCTGGCGACACTAAATAAGTATGTAGCGAGCCCTTTTCCTTTTGGCCGGGAAAATGAAAATAAACAAAGCCGCGCTTGTGAGCGGCGGTCACGGGCACCTCAGCGACACGCTCGGAAACGAGACCCCCGCTGCCTCGCAGAGCGGGAAAATGGACGCCCCGGCCGCTCGGGACGCCCGGCTCCTCCATGGGTACCGGGCCCGTCCCGACGGATTCCTCCGTACATTCCGGAACTCTCCGTGCCGGGGGCTAGATTTCTGCCTCCGGGGTTTCACAGACGCACCGACGGATGGATGGATGGAGAGGATAAACATAAGTCTGCGCTGGCAAACGCTCACGGAAAAAAATAAACAGGCAGGCACACGTTTCTCGTGCTCAAAAACACTGAAGGAGGACATTGAGTCTGGTGCATCGCGATCCATTACATTACATTTATTTGGCAGATGCTTTTTGCCCAAAACGATGTACAATAAGTGCATACCGAAGGTCAATGGAACAACTACAAAACACAGGTACGATAAGGTACAGTACTCATTATGTAACGATCATCCATAGCCACGAACATTAAGTTCGGTTCACACAGTAAGCATAGGCCCAGAACAGAAAGTTATGACAAGTCAAACTAGAATGAGGCATGACGACAAGATACGATAGAGCTACAACATCAAGATAACGATACAGGTGCAATATACGTGCTGGATGAAAATACAAGTGCAACATGAAAGTGCTAGAGGATCAAGATAGAAGGATACAAGTGATAAGAGCGATTCTGGATTGGGAGTGCCTGGCAGAGTAGGGACAGAGTTAGCCCAGATACAGTCTGAAGCCAAGCGTTGTCAGACCATGACAGAAAAGGGGGAGGGACCAAAGGGAAATGCATGGCCAATGACCGGTCTCTTGTAAAGGTCAAGAATGGGTGGGGTCAGACTGAAAAATTAGCATTTGCAAAAATTAAGGTTGCAAATTTTGCGGCTTGACCACAACTGGAAACCATAAGGACCATGACATCCAACAAGCATAAAAATGTAGCAATTTCTTAAACATGGCCATTCTCTTTTTTGTTGCATTCTTGTCCAAGTCCAACAACACAAACCAGTCCTTGTGTACTGCACATTTAATGTGGGAGCCTAGCCAAACATTAGTCAATGAGGTGGTAGGCTACATGCCGCCGGATTTTAATGTGTGGTCCATTAGGCCTTATAAAGGACGGCTATGGCGCAACCATTGGAAGCTACTCAATCAAAGCCCGGAAATACTGCAATCCTTGCATTGCTGAGGGTTGACCCGATCAAAAGTAAGGGCGCATGACGGGAATACGGAAACGGAGTTATCTCCGCATCTTACACATAGGCCTGCGCACGCGCGTGCATACGCACGCACCTGCCAGGGGGGTGCAAGAAAAACGGGTCCTGAGGAGTCGCCGAAAGGCACGCGCCAGGACAAACGCGCGCGACTCGGCTCGTCCTGATAGCTTAATTGTGCAACAGCACAAATCGAGCTAAATGTACGGGCTGCTTATTGCGTTTATTTGTTTAGCTTGTGTACAGCAGCCCCCGAAGCCACACTGTTTTAAAACGGAGAAGATATAACCAAGCTAAATGGTACCATACCAAAAGACAGCTCTTTGTGTGTCCTGCGGTTAAACTCTTCCATGACTCCACCAAAAACATTTGGTGAAGTGTAATTTCATAAATAGCCCATGGTTTAGGATAATTGTCAGCCTACACATTTCCAGTACAACAGGGCCACTCAATACGGTTTTAATTATCGTCATCTTCTTTAAAACGCTATAATCTTAATCACCTTTTTTCAGAAGTCATGCCATTCGTACTTGAGGCATTTTCCAACTAATATGATAGTAGGCGGACAGACTGTCAAAAATGACTTACTATGCTTGGTCCAACGTTATTTCACTTTTCCATCCGCTTGTTATTCCGTACATGTTCGAGCTCATTCACATGAATTAAATTAGCCATTCAGTGCGCACAAAATGTTATCGGTATGCTTTAGCCAATCAATCACCAGGCAGGTGAGCAGCGTGTGCCTCAGTCTACAACCTGCCAAAAAAAAAAAACATTCCTTACTTTACGGGAACAATAAAGAATTCATACGGTCTTCAACTGTAGTCACACGTTTTCAAGAATGCCTTCATACGTCGCTTAAACCAAAGACGCCTATCGCAATTCAAGTCCCAGATGCATCGCCTAGATATATCCCACTGACCTCACAGTGTCCCATGAAATAAATCTAAAAATATACTAAATATACACAAAAGTGTTGAACAACCATTCTTAGTACGTTCCATACCGGCAAACATTTCTCAGACCAATACGCAATGGTGCACAGAGAATTGAGATGGCCAAAACTTACCCCAACTTCAAAAGACTCCTTTAAACTTGGGTTTCTTTTTCGGTCTTTATTGAAAAGCATCGAATGAATGCATGGACGCTTAGGCTACATTCTACATCGCCGCACTGGCATTGCTTGAAAAGAGTCAACAACATCAAAGTCATAACATTCCGGCATCAATTAGTGCAGACGCGCCTCGGACATCTTCCAGTACATTTGATGGAGAAAAGAAATGTCGGTACATCCATTTAATTTTTTCAAGAGTAGCCCATTAACAATCTCCGTAGCCACGCCGTGCACGTCGACTCAAGTTTGCCAGCTAGCCTACTCACAAAGGAAGTTGAACAAGTTAGCATAACATTGCTTTAGTCACACAAAACACGCCGTTGAAGCTTGTCCAGAGCGAGCGATGCTTATGTTCTGTATTGTTAAAGCGTAACAAGTACGGCATTGTTTGTGTCTCTCTTTAATGTATTAGTCGTTGGAACCTTACGGTTCTGCAAACCAAGCGGTACAGCCCTCGGTCGTTCTCGTTCCTGCCCCCAGACGAGGATTCGCACGGAAGGATATCCCTATTTAAATATTCATGAGCACGTGCTTCTGAGATGGTGCGGCTTCTGAGATGGTGCGTGTGTGTGTGTGTGTGGTGTGTGTGTGTGTGTGGCCATTGGCTGGGGGCTGGGGGCTGGGGGCTGGGGGCTGGGGGGGGGGGGGGGTGGTATTTGGTGAAAGTGCAGTATTACCGGCAGCAAAACAACTGTATCCTACGTTTTATTTATCATGTCTATAGCCTATAGTTTACTTGCTTGTACGTAAATAACAGTGATGAAACCGCGAGTATAATTTCTAGTTCTGCATGTCAATTAAATACAAATACCTAGACTAGACTTTTTTTGCATTATTCTTCTTTTAGCCACTGAAATAACCCAATAGTAAATCATGAAATTAAAGCAGGGGTTGTCTGGTTTTTCAGAGTACAGATACCAGGTGGTCAATGTCTTTATACCATTCTCAGCACTCACAGGAACACAGAAGAAGAAAAAAAAAACCGTTTTACAGGTGACAGGATTCTCAAAAAGAACTTCACCACCCCCACAGTGTGACATTCAACACACGCTTGTGGCTATTCACAGCTGTGGTAGAATGATCTTTTCCCACCAATAGCCTGCAACAGACCTTGCGTCAGCGTGGGTAAGGCACCAGCGTGGGTTGCACAGCGACAGGCCGAGACTAAAGATAATGTGTACAGCAGCAATGCTGCCTCTTCAGAATGGAAGGCCACACAGGGTCAACAGTGACATTCACAGCAACCTATGTCCCTAAAAACAGCTGAATTCAATCAATCAAAGCCATAATAACTCAATTAGTAGTCCCTGTCAAGCCACTATGCATGCTAGCATCAGGCAATGCATGTTAGCATCAGGCTGTGCACGTTAGCATCAGGCAATGCATGTTAGCATCAGGCTGTGTACGTTAGCATCAGGCAATGCATGTTAGCATCAGGCTGTACGTGTTAGCATCAAGCTGTGCATGTTAGCATCAGGCTGTGCATGTTAGCATCAGGCTGTGCACATTAGCATCACGCTGTGCACTAAGAGCAAAGATCACTATCCATATTTCCCCTAATGGCAGGCTTCCTGTGTCAAATGAAAACTATGCCTGTTAACATCTAAAATTATTTGTGCATTTCGCAAGCGCCCCTGTCTTATGGCACAAAGCATGGCCCAGCAAAGCAGCATGTCAAGGGTAAAGGATGAAATAAAAACAATGTGCAAAGATAAGCGTACACAGGGCCTGATATAATCTGCGTACATATACATGTAGGAGGTTACGGGAAAATATCTCCTTATCTCACAGAATAGAAAGCACCACGCAAAGAATTCTAGAGACCCGTCATCCGAAGTAGCTAAAAAAGCCTGCGTGACACCATCGTACTAAAGTAAAAGATCACGTTCCAGTTCTGAGTTCAAGAAGGACAGGGGAGCATAGGCAGGAATGTCAGTGTGATCACATGACCCAGCGATCGTGAGAAATTTCAGGTATCAGGCACGTTCAATGTTCGGATGAACAAGCTGGTGCCTGTGGGGAGGTTTCAGATTAATAAGAAGGAACTAGTGGGGCCTAACAGTTCCCCATACAGTATTTTGGCAGCCTAGCTCACAGGCTGAGTGCTAATGACAAGGCGGACGGTTTTGCGTTGTTGTTGCAAAAATAAAACCTCTCAAAACTTATGTCAGTCTTTTTTATTTTATTTCCTCTTTTCGTGCCCTTTTAATGACACGAACTGAAGTAATCTGGTGGTTTTGGTCTTCCAAATCACAATCTGCCACTGCAAACAAAAGCAAAATTTTTCCCATATCACTGCTACACTTGTGTAATACTGCGGTACTCCTTACAGTAAGCTCCATAATGTTTGGGACAAATACTTTTTTTCCCCATCTTTTCTTGTTTTGGCTCTGTTTTTGCACAATTTTTAATTTTTGATCAGACAATTGACATGTGGTTAATGTGCAGATTCTCAGCTTTTATTAAGGGATACACTTGGTTTCACCATGTAGAAATTACAGCACTTTTTACGCATTGTCTCCCCATTTCAGGGGACCATAATGTTTGGGACAAATGTGCTTCTGATTAGTTGGGTGTTTTTAATTGCTTCCTTAGTGCAGGTATAAGAGAGCTTTCAGTATCTAGTCTTGATTCTAGGCTTTTGATTGCCTTTGGAGTCTGTGATTGACGTTTGTCAATGAGAGGACCAGAGTTGTGCCAATTAAAGTCAAGGAAGCCATTATGAAGCTGAGAAATAAGACAAAAATTGAGACGTAGGCCAAAACTTAGGCTTACTAAAATCAACTGTTTGGAACATCATTAAAAAGAGAGTACAGGTGAGCTAAGTAATTGCCAAGGGCCTGGTAGGTTAAGCAAGACCTCCACAGTTGACAACTGAAGAATTCTCATCAAAATGAAGAAAAAAACCAAACATCTGCCCAACAGATCAGAAACACTCTTCAGGAGGCAGGCGTGGGTGTATCAGTGATTACTGTCAGCAGAAGACTTCACTACCAGAAGAACTGCAAAGGCTACACTGAATGATGCAATCCACTAGTTAGCCACAAAAACAGGATGGCCAGGTTACAGTTTGCTAAGAAATACCAAAAAGGGCCTGCAGAGTTCTGGAGAATGGTCTTGGGGACAGATGAGGCCAAGATTGACTTTTATCAGAGTGATGGCGTAAGCAAAGTGTGGATGCCGAAAAGGAACTGCCCAAGATCGAAAGCACCCCCCACGTCATCTACGATATATGGTGTAACGGTGTTATGGTTCGGGTATGTATGGCTGCTGCAAGGGGGTCATTCCTATGTTCCCAGGGTCCTATGTTCCCCAAATGTATATGGCACATAATGGGAACATGACGAAGGGTCCTATGTTCCCCAGCTCTACATGAAATCTTATCTGTGTTCAGTAGATAGAGACAGAGACAGTAAATCAATGGTTTTCTGTATTACTCCAGAAACCGATGTCAGCTAGGTCTATCAGCAAACAAATGGCTTAGCTATGCTCAGAAGTCCTCAATAATAATAATATTTTCCAAGAAATTATGAAAAACTGTTCACAACGTTTCGTCAGGTGCAGTAGAACTTAGGACCCTGGGAACATATATACGCTCCCGCTGCAAGTACTGGCTCACTTATTTTCATCGATGATTATTGCTGTTGCTATTTTGTTATTATTATTGTTGTTGTTATTATTATTATTATTAGTAGTAGGCTAGTAGTAACACAATTTATACAAAATTATTAATAACCTTATAGATAATTTAAAAAATGGCCTTGTAAACACACGTGGAAGATTATCTGCTTTGCAAGTGTAATGGTTTCACATGAATGACGATTCGCTGTCCCCCGATTTGCCCGGTTGTAGCCAAATAAAAGCGGACTGCCCAGGGGGGAAAAGAATTGGGGCCGCGCAGAGGGAACAGGGGATTAGAAACAATAGGGTTACCTTAGTTTGGTTATTAATGTAGCACTTCCATGGAGGAAACGCGAAGCTAATTTTAGAAGTGCATTCTTCGCTGGGAAAACTGGAAAAGAGAAGAACAGTTTAAAGTGCCTTTTCTCGTGAAGTCTCAGTCTTAAATTGCAAGATAAAAGCGTAACTTTTACAAACTTTTTTGATATGTTTCTGTTTCATATTCTCTAATTGTGGCGAATTTGGGCGGGTGTTTTATTTTTTTCCTTACGGCAATTTAATTGCATTTTACCATTTACGTGGTTCGTCTATGAAATTGTATTTATCGAGCAACTGCGACGTCTACATTGCTCGGACTGCATTTCCCAGAACATACTGAGCGTCACATATCACGTGATATCATATCACATGAGCCAAAATGGACACGATACCGGAGGAACATTTCGCTTCATTACAGTTTCTTTTGAAGGTAGCTACCTACATGATTTGTGGGGCTTTTTTGCGACGCCAGATGAACTGTAACGTGCTTATAAAATAACTTGCTGTTTTTGTTAGTTAACTTGAGGATACGTTCGCTGCTCATTACTCTATTTAATGCAGATTAAATAAAGTGTGTTGTTCTGTGGTGGCGAAACAGCTAACTTACACCATTACATATGGATGAAATCCATTATGTGCAGAAACGCACTGTATTATTTATCTGACGTAGTCTATAACGTATTAGGAACAAACTCGTTTAAATAATTGTTATTGGAAATAAAAGAATACCTTGATTTTAGGGTTGCTCTGATAAGTGATGGCTAAAGATCAGTGACGTTTAGTATTTTTTTGCAGTGTTTTACTCCGGTGTGATTTCGTTCAGAGCAGAGCTGGGCAAGGAGGGCCGTATAGGTTTCTGATTCTCATGGCAACGTCTGGCCTTGATTACTTATCCCTAACATTTACGCCATCTGACATTTTAGAAACATTTCTTGATAGGTGCATGAACAACAGCCAAATACTGTTCTTGTGTCTCTATATGAAACATTTTATTGTGATTTAATCTACAAGTGAATCAGTGTTGGTGTATACAGCCAGTTAGCTCATTTAGCACCAGCAATTGGTCATTTGGCAACAACCATAGCTCGAAATTTAAACCTCAAGATTCTACCACCCGCTCAACAATTAGTCTCGAACATGGGTACTGAAATCTGGCCCTCCAATCCAAATCTGGTCCTGGTTTTGTTTTTCTCCCAGGCAATTAACTGAACAATTAGTGCAACTGAATGGCCAGCTTGTCTTCACATCTGACTCCCAGGTGAAGGAGGGGTACGATAGGCCCTCGAGGACCGTGATTTGAGCAACAAGGTGTAGAACGTCTGTCAGTAATCTCACAGAGATCTAAACTGGGGGGTTCAAATCCACCAGCAAAGGTGACCTTAGTCGACCTAAGGCAGTGGTGTCAAACTCGTGCCATGGAGGGCCAGGTGTATGCAGGTTTTCATTCCAGCCTCAGATCTAGATTATATAGCCTAATTAGTTAAATTATTTGCTGAATTAGGGATGCAGGTTTGTGCACAATGGTGACCCGACGTCTATGGTGACCCACATTGTCTAAATAAAAATTTTCTTATATTCTGTGCTTCAATGCAGTTAAACGCATATGGCTGAATGAGTAATTGGACTCAATTAAGGCAGCATTAATTGGTTGGAATGAAAACCTGCATACACACGGCCCTCCATGGCACGAGTTTGACACCACTGACCTAAGGGGTTAGCAGAATGTGGTCCAAGACCTGTCCGCTGCCCAGAGGTCGTGACCGTTTCCTGTCCTCTGCTTCCTGTCGGTGCTGTTCCCGTTCCCAGGCGCCTTCTAAGGATGCCGTGCGGCAGCTGTGCCAGGACAGCTTCCCGTCCGGAGCGCCGGAATCTCGGCGGCTCGCCGAGAGCGCCGCGGGGACGCTGTCCGTGTCCGCCAGCGAAGCCCAGCAGGTAGGCATGCTGGGAAGGGCAGGACCTCCACCCACCATAGTCTGAGTGCACTTTTGTGTTCAACGTATAGGCCTAGATGTTACAGGCATAAATGTTACCATGAGACTGCTTTGTATTTGGGGGAGTGTATTATTTTTATTTTTTTTGGGGGGGGGAAGGGGGGGGTGTAAATGACAACTGCCATCTTGCTTCATGGGGCTTTAATTTTGGTGGAGCTGCCACATGCTGTCAATCACAGAACCGATCAAGATTTTAGATCCTACAGCAAAACCAGATGATTGGTCGAAACTAGCAAGTCACTGAGAGCAGCCAGGGCCCGTTCTATGTTGGGGTTCATGTTGGATGCTGCGGTCGCTGATGAAGTGAAGGGAACCCCTCATGTTTGGCTCTCTCTCTCTCTCTCTCTCTCCCAGCTGCTGAGGGCTCTGCACACGCTCTCTCATCACGTGCTCTTTCACGGCCTGACAGGCCCAGAGCAGATCACACGCCTCTTCCCTGACACCTTCCACACCAGCCTGAAAAACCTCCTCACAAAGATCCTGCTGGAGCACAGGTATGACCCGTAAAACTACAAATCCCACCCACATGACTACAAGCCCTGCCCATATTGCCACACATCCTACTCACATAACTACAGACTCCACTCATGTAACCACAAATATTACTACAAACCTTTCCCACTTAACTAAACCCACTGAATTGTCTAAGAACTTAACTGAACCCCACCCACATAACTACATATCCCCATCCACACTGCTGAATATAGGTAGCCACAGGCACAAGATTATCGCCATTTACAATGTTTGTATCCTGGTTATTAATCCAATGCCTCCAGCTTATGGTAAATCTTGTCTTGTTATCAGCCCAACATGGAGAAATGATGCCCTTTCCAGTCAAAGTAAGACCTCTTCCCTGTTGTGTTACGATCAAAAGCGCACATTAACCTGCTCTGAGAGGGACAGTGACAGCAGTGTTGCCAGGAACCTGCCCCTCTGTCACGTGTGTTTCTGCGTGCGTGTGTGTGCACACGCGCACGTAGTTCCCCAAGGGCCATCTGTTCGCTAAATCGCCAATGACAGACTTCTGTTTGGGCAGCTACTCTTAGGTAGAGCAGCGTTTCTCTAGATTGAGGGGAAAAAGTCTAGCTGGGCTACTGGCAGAATAATAATAATAATAATAATAAATTTATTTTATATAGCGCTTTTCAAGAACTCAAAGACGCTTAGGTGACAAAGCATCTCAAAGAATAAGGTGACAAACGTATTAATCTGCGCAGTCCACTCAGGTCCTCAATTTCTTTTTCCTCCATTTTAAGCCATAAAATGAACAAATTGTCTCCCTGCTGCCAACACCCCTAGCTGCCTAGTCACAAATTTGGGGAATTCCGTGGTGTGTGTGTGTGTTAACATGGACGACATTCGCTGTTGCAATCCATACCGTTTGAACACTGCTCCAGTCGTCCATGTCGTCGTGACTGCAGCACATGCTTCAGGACAAACTGGAGATCTGTTTTCTGAGAATAAAAATGTAAAGAAGTCTTAAAGCATCCCTGACAATTAGCTCTTGGTGTATATATATCTGTGGTACCCGATGAGATTAAAATCTGTATGCGTGGTGTGTGTGTGTGCGTCTGTCTGCCTGCCTGCCTGCCTGTCTGCCTGCCTGCCTGCCTGCCTGCCTGTCTGTCTGTCTGTCTGTTTGCCCCTAGTTTCGCTGCCCCAGCTGGTGGATATGGACTGGAGGGTAGACATGAAGACTGCTTCAGACTCAGTGAGCCGCATGGCAGTGCCTACCTGCCTGGTGCACATGAAGGTACGCCCCCTGGTACGCCCCCTGGTACGCACCCTGGTACGGCCCCTGGTACGCCCCCTGGTACACCCCCTGGTACGGCCCCTGGGACACCCCCTGGTACGCCCCCGGTACACCCCCTGGTATGCCCCCTGGTACGCCCCCGGTACACCCCCTGGTATGGCCCCTGGTACACCCCCTGGGCCTTCCGCAGTGTCAGTGTCACCTCTGACCTCTGCCTTCAGCGTGTGACCTTTGACCTCCATCTTCCTGTACCTCGCGCACTGCAGGTTCAGGACCCCCTGGCCCTGGGGGCCGGAGACTCGGTTTCCGCGGTGACGGTGGAGCTGAGCAGAGAGACCCTGGACACCATGCTGGATGGACTGGGGCGGATACGAGACCAGCTGTCTATGGTGGCCAGCAAGTAGCCCCTGCCCCAGAGCTACTGCCCCAGCAAGTAGCCCCTGCCCCACAGCTACTGCCCCAGCAAGTAGCCCCTGCCCCACAGCTACTGCCCCAGCAAGTAGCCCCTGCCCCACAGCTACTGCCCCAGCAAGTCGCCCCTGCCCCACAGCTACTGCCCCAGCAAGTAGCCCCTGCCCCACAGCTACTGCCCCAGCAAGTAGCCCCTGCCCCACAGCTACTGCCCCAGCAAGTAGCCCCTGCCCCACAGCTACTGCCCCAGCAAGTAGCCCCTGCCCCACAGCTACTGCCCCACAGCTACTGCCCCAGCAAGTAGCCCCTGCCCCACAGCTACTGCCCCAGCAAGTCGCCCCTGCCCCACAGCTACTGCCCCAGCAAGTAGCCCCTGCCCCACAGCTACTGCCCCAGCAAGTCGCCCCTGCCCCACAGCTACTGCCCCAGCAAGTCGCCCCTGCCCCAGAGCTACTGCCCCAGCAAGTCGCCCCTGCCCCAGAGCTACTGCCCCAGCAAGTAGCCCCTGCCCCAGAGCTACTGCCCCAGCAAGTCGCCCCTGCCCCACAGCTACTGCCCCAGCAAGTAGCCCCTGCCCCACAGCTACTGCCCCAGCAAGTAGCCCCTGCCCCACAGCTACTGCCCCACAGCTACTGCCCCAGCAAGTCGCCCCTGCCCCACAGCTACTGCCCCAGCAAGTAGCCCCTGCCCCACAGCTACTGCCCCAGCAAGTAGCCCCTGCCCCAGAGCTACTGCCCCAGCAAGTCGCCCCTGCCCCACAGCTACTGCCCCAGCAAGTAGCCCCTGCCCCACAGCTACTGCCCCAGCAAGTAGCCCCTGCCCCACAGCTACTGCCCCAGCAAGTCGCCCCAGCCCCAGAGCTACTGCCCCAGCAAGTAGCCCCTGCCCTAGAGCTACTGCAGCCAGGAGTGTCATCCCTCTGCACTGAGCAATTAATGAACACACACACGCACCAACAGGTACTCACACTCACACACTCACATAGACACCAACATACACACACACGCACACAGACTCGGCTCAGTAACCTGGGCGTGACGCACATGGATGTGATGGCCGCCTGAGTCACATCCTCTCGGTGTGAGGAACTGACGCAGGTCTGACTGCACAAACATTCCTCATCACCGCCATCACCAAACTTTCCAGCTCAAAAACCGTATTAAAAACACACATTCAAATGCCTCTGGATTTGATTTTTTTGTATGTGTTCTCACAAAATAAATGAATAGCAATATTGACCTTAATCAGTTGTTTTAATTTGTGTTTCTGTCTGTAGTGATCATGAATACGTACCAGGAAACGCAAAAGAGAGCCAGGTTTATAAAGTGCACAATTTAATGTATCAAAAGTAGCACTTCGTGATTTCTCAACTGACGTACACCAGATTCGCAGGGCGACCAGATATTGGATCTTTTTTTAAAAAAAGGATGATGCGGGGTGGTGTTATAAACATACTGTAATACTAGGCTATTTGTTTATATACAGTGTACGGAACAAGGACAACCTAACTAAATCTTTTAGGAATTCAAGATTCCACCTGGCTGTGTTTTTTACCGGTTCCAAATTAAAGAGATGTCGGGGGAGTAAAAAAAGGACATCTGGTCAGCCTACGTACGAAGCCTTCAGTAAGGCCAGAGGAGACCCTGGCAGCAAGGCAGAGCAAGGCACCAACAATCAACACGGTGAGACCGGAACCCCAGCACAGGGCACTGGGCTCAATGGGGAAGCAAAAAGATGTTGCACCGGGGCTCCTGCCATGGGGACGGGTAAAGTCGCCGCACCACGGCTCCTGGTACGGGGACGGATAAAGACGTGGCAGCGATCAGACTGCTGGATGGGGGGATGCGTTTAGGATGCAGGAGAGGAGACTGGATGGGGGGATGGGGGGGTAAAAAAAGGAAGGGAATGAGAGGTTTGCTGTGGGGGGGAAAAAAAGGGAAGTTACTTAGAACACCACATACTCTACAGAAAGACACTGTCCCAGCGCGTTCCCAAAAAACATCTGTGACTTGAGCTGTGAACTCATTCATGGTCGTGAAAGTATGGAATTTCAGAGTTTTTCTGTAATCCAATCCAAGCAGACGGAGCTGAAAACAGGAAAGTCCTTTTCCTCTTCACCCAGTTCTGGACACAGAAACATGTTAGAGGTCCAGTGACTGCAAACTGTCAGTTGGGTTCAATGTGAAAGTGAAGTATGAACTTGCATTACAGGCATACAGGAACTGAGGGAAAAGGGCAGCTGACCAATGATCGCTTTCTAAATGAATGTGCCCCAATGATGCAGCCAATGGGCAGTCAAGCTGGGCCCGGCCACTTTGCATAAGAAGCCCAACGACGTGTGAGTGAGTGATCTCTGTGCTCTTTATAATAAGGGTCTCCGGTGTTTCCTGACACCTTGCCGCTCTGGTTAAAAAAAGATGAGAACGGCGAGGAGGTCCTGTGATCGCAGTAAGATGATTGGATAAGGCGAGGAGGTCCTGTGATCGCAGTAAGATGATTGGATGATTACAAGGAGGGCTTCAGGGGGGCGGAGTCAGGCCGGGCTCGCTGCTCTAGGGGGGCGGAGTCAGGCCGGGCTCGCTGCTCTAGGGGGGCGGAGTCAGGCCGGGCTCGCTGCTCTAGGGGGGCGGAGTTGCTGCTCTAGGGGGGCGGAGTCAGGCCCGGCTCACTGCTCTAGGGGGGCGGAGTCAGGCCGGGCTCGCTGCTCTGGGCCGGCTGCAGCAGGGAGATGCCCTGCATGTCGATCTCCACTGAGTGAACACTGAAGTCGCCAAGGCCCTGAGGAGAGACAGACAGGCTGGCTTTCAGACCGTGGGTGTGTGTGTGTGCGAGAGTACGTGTGTGTGTATGTGTATCAGTGAGAGAGTGTTTGTGTTCCTAAGGACCTATCTCCCTATACTCACCTGTGTGTTACTGAGCACCTGTCTCACTGCACTCACCTGTGTGTTCCTGAGCACCTGTCTCACTGCACTTACCTGTGTCTCACTGAGCACCTGTCTCACTGCACTCACCTGTGTGTTCCTGAGCACCTGTCTCACTGCACACACCTTTGTGTCACTGAGCACCTGTCTCACTGCACTCACCTGTGTGTTCCTGAGCACCTGTCTCACTGCACACACCTGTGTCACTGAGCACCTGTCTCACTGCACTCACCTGTGTGTCACTGAGCACCTGTCTCACTGCACTCACCTGTGTGTTACTGAGCACCTGTCTCACTGCACTCACCTGTGTGTCACTGAGCACCTGTCTCACTGCACTCACCTGTGTGTTACTGAGCACCTGTCTCACTGCACTCACCTGTGTGTCACTGAGCACCTGTCTCACTGCACTCACCTGTGTGTCACTGAGCACCTGTCTCACTGCCTCCTCCTGCAGAGGCTCTCGAGTCAGCAGGAAGAGGAAGCCGCCTCCCCCCGCCCCCGCCAGGCTCTGGCCCAGGGTCAAAGGTCGCAGGGCGGCCATCATGCTCCGGACGGCCCCTGGCTCGCACCCCGGGGCCATGGCCTTCTTCTGCTGCCAGTACCGGTCCAGACAGGCGCCCAGCCGGGACAGGGAGCCTGCACGGGGGGCGGGGGCAGGATTTAGGGCTATGGAGTTAGCCGCATTAGCCGTTTCACCACAGAATCACTTCCTGTTCTGTGATTGCATGAATTCAGTGCAGCACAGTACATTCAATTAAAGTTCTTTTTTTTTTTGATTTGCTTATATAAAGGGAAGGGTGCGAATCTTGTAAATCAGTTGCTGTTGAGCTGACTCAGGGAGGGTTGAGCCGTTGTCTGTACAGCCTGGATAGGGAACCTGAGAGAGAGAGAGAGGGGGTTGGCCGAGCTTACTCTGAAGAACTTCAGTGACCCACACCTTCCCCAGCCCCGCCGGGCCCTGCCCACCCTGCCCCACCTGCCCCGCCCTGCCCCCGCCCACCCGGCCCCGCGCGCTCTCACCCTCCACACAGGCGCGGGCGCACTCCTCCGCGTTGCTCACCAGCTGCGCGGTGTTCTCCACGATGGACGACAGGCGGCTGTACCAGCTCCGCACCACATCCTGTGCCGGGAAGAGATCACCAGAGCGCTCGCCACAATCGCCACTTCCTGTTCCATGACTGCACGCATTTCAGCGCCACACAGCACATTTCATATCTCATTTAAGTTTAGAAGTTCATTTATTTTATTGGTTTGTTTATATAAAAAGGACCATGTAAAACTAATTATCAAAAAAAAAAATCAGTTGTTTCAGAGTGGGCTATGAAGCTGAGGGAGGGTGTTAGTTATTGACAGTACAGACAGGAAGCGCCTTGTTCATTACAGAAGAGCCAGGAAGTGCTCTCAGTGCAATACAGCGTCAACAGGAAGTGTTCAGCCGACTGCAGTAAATAAAAGCAATGTGCAGGCCGACCTGCAGTAGATTTCGAGCCAGACGTGTCTTTCCCGTGTAGACCAGCAGGAGGCGCTGTTGCAGTGATGACAGGAAGTCCTCAGAGAGATCCAGACGCTCCACTTCCACCTTCAGGGGCAAACAGGCCCGGGAGCGTGCGATCTTCACCCCCCCCACCAGCCCCCCCACCTGGTCCTGCCACCCCCCGCCTGGAAAGAGGCACATTGCCACAGGGGGGCTGTTCAGGAGCACACAAATCAAAATGTCCTTTACCATGTCAATCATCGTTTAAAATCTACAGATAATCACAGGCTGCCGTTAATCTTGACAAAC
Source organism: Anguilla anguilla (assembly GCF_013347855.1). Taxonomy (NCBI): domain Eukaryota; kingdom Metazoa; phylum Chordata; class Actinopteri; order Anguilliformes; family Anguillidae; genus Anguilla; species Anguilla anguilla. The sequence goes on along the minus strand of NC_049216.1, from coordinate 35,038,064 downwards.
ATAAATGGATTGGATGTGCCGGACAAAGGGATATCCTTTAAAAGATGATCTTAAAAACATGAAAAAAAAAAAAAAAAAACAACAGTAGGAAGCGAGCAGAGAAGACAGGATGGGACGGGACACACACACAGTCCCACTGCGTCCCTGGGTCAGGTGACCTCCAGACAGGATCCAGGAAGAGCCACAGCCATGAGCCCAGAGCGTAATACGGACTTGACAGAAATATACCGGCATGTATAAAATAAATGGGGATAGTGTAATGACTGTGGGGGAAGGAGCGTAGCACAGTGGGTAAGGAACTGGGCTTGTAACCGAAAGGTTGCAGGTTCGATTCCCGGGTAGGACACTGCCGTTGTACCCTTGAGCAAGGTACTTAACCGGAATTGCTTCAGTATATATCCAGCTGTATAAATGGATACAATGTAAAATGCTGTGTAAAAGTTGTGTAAGTCGCTCTGGATAAGAGCGTCTGCTAAATGCCTGTAATGTAATGTAATGTAATGAAGGAGCTGAGGACAGGTAAATGAACTGATAGACACGAGGGGTATAGGAGAGGCAAAGCAGATACTCATGGGAAGGAATAGGGAACGCGGTCGGGGGGGGGGCAGGCAAAGGGTCAAGGGAGGTGCCTACCGTGGTCATTTCTGTATGGAATTATTTGGCTATGTACATTGTTGGTAAATTTATGCATTTTTATTTGCCTTAGCCAGGATGTCATCTTGTGTCAAACTATAGGTAATGAATATGTTCACGTCTGCTCTGGCAGACTTAACCGGTAATTATGTTTATTAATAAACCATCATTGCTTTCACCTCATCTGCATCTTCCTTTGCAATTATTTTGCAGCTTCAAAGTATTCAGAACCAGTCTTACAGGAACCCACTAGAGCCAGTGCTGATGTTGTAAAGCATGACGGTGTCCCTGGTATGGTGCTATGGACACTGGCATTTCGGGTCAGAGCCCCACGTGTCACTCTGAGCAGGGTACAAGTCCCAAGAGAACTCTGAATTTTAGTAGCCGAAATCCTAAGTCACAAGATCTCTGAGATTCAGAAGTAGACTTCAAGTCACAAGATCTCTGAGTAATGAACTAGGCAACAAGTCCCAAGATCTCTGAGATTTAGGAGTAGAATCTAAGTCATAAGACCACTGAGTACTGAGTCACATAATTCCCAGGATCTTCAAATACTGAGACAGGCAACAATTCCCAACACCTCCGAGGTTCTCGTGAGCTAGAAACAATCAACAGTCAATTATAACGGGCTAACAAAGAAAATCTGGAAGAAAATATTCAGCAACCGAATTAAACCGTTTGAATGTTTTGGTACGTAATATGCTGTCCCAGCATGAATGCTTAGCATTTTATAAAACAAATACTAAAGCAAGAAAAGAACAGAAGAGCATATTATAACACATGTTATAATCCTCAATCTTAATTTCTCATCTGTTCCAAGACGTTGGCTGGCTATAACCAAAAGTAGGCTACTGCGCCGCATAACATTCAAGTTTGAATTCAAGTTATTATTATGAAAATAAATCGGTTTGCGGCTGCACACTTTTAAAAATGGCGGCTGAAATAAAATACTGCGAGTAGTCGACCAATCAGAAATATTCAGCGCTTGTGCCCCATCCCAAAAGTTCCGGCACTTCTGGAAAGTACTACCCCCCGAGCAGGGACTTTTTTGGGGGTAAAATAAAGTCCCCAGAACTTAATTTAGACTCTGGTCCCTGCAGTGAAAATGCACCGAGTTCCTCAAATGCGGCTTTACTCACTCCTACTAACAAAATTTCCCAAAGGTCCTAGTTAGAGGTTTTGAAAATAACAAAACTTCCCCGATAAACTTTCCTCCCTGTGCCAAAATGCAAATCCTGACAGCGAGCAAAAAGACCATGTCAAAAAGAATAAAGGCTGAGAAAAAGAGCAAAGAGATGTTGAAACACTGATGAGTAACAACAAGAGCGTCAACATGAGTAAACAAGAACCACCCAAAATCCCTTCCAGGGTTCTGCTTTCTCACAGAGAAACCCCATAACAACAAATCACATGGGAACACACCCTGCAAAAAGAGGAACCAAACAATGCAACAAAAAAAAGGTAGTAGCAGTGAACAAACACGTCCTATTAGAGACACAGAGAGCTGACAGTGCAATGAAGCTAATGTCAGTGCATACACAGAAGCCCTGATCACAGTGGTAACCAACCCAGATCCTGGAGATTTTCATTCCAACCCAAGCAAAGCAGACCTCATTCAGCAATCAGAGATCTTGTTGAGTTGCTAGTTAGTAGACTCAGGTGTGCCAACTTAGGGCTGAAATGACAACCTGCAGGATGGTGGATCTCCAGGAACAGGGCTGGTTACCACTGCTTCATCACATCCCTCGCCCTCTAGTGTACAAATATGGAATTGCATCTTTTTCTCCATAGTTACCATTAACCGGATGCCATTGCTTACAAAGTAATTTCATATCCAAGCCAAGGGCTTACTTTCGGAGAATGAGAATATTTACACTGAAATGCTGAGCCTGGCTTTGCATTAAAATTTCAACTGTAATTTCAGTCATTCCAATTGAAATACGATTTCAGTCGTTAAATATCCGGTGATACCGCACACCGTAGCAGCGGTGCTGTTACTGCTGTGCGGTGGAGTTCCGCTCTCTCACCTGTGGTCAGGATCTGCTCCAGGTGCAGCACGGCGTGGATGAGGGAGTCGGTGTCGAAGGTGCGACCGGTGCACCTGTACACGGCAGCCAGCAGCGCCCCCGCCAGGATGCTGCTCGTACCTGTCACAGGTGGGGGGGTGGGGGGGGGCAGGGTCACACTACAGGATAAAATCCCATCGGCTGCATCTCCTGATCTCAGATCAGCTCCAGCATTCTGGACAGGGGTTGAGGAGACTGATCTGAGATCAGCTGTTTGTCTCAGGACTGGGGTTGTGGAGACTGATCTGAGATCAGCCGTTTGAGGACAGGGATTGAGGAGACTGATCTGAGATCAGCCGTTTGTGTGAGGACTGGGGTTGAGGAGGCTGATCTGAGATCAGCCGTTTGTGTGAGGACTGGGGTTGAGGAGGCTGATCTGAGATCAGCCGTTTCTTACCCAGGCCAGATCCGTGGGGGAGCAGCGACCAGCTGCGCAGCTCCACCCCACCGCCCCAGCGCTGCAGCAACTGCTGCCCCAGGGGCTGCTGGGAAGGGAAGGTGACCAGGCCGCTGCACACGCACACCGCCTTCAGCAGGGCACCTGGGGAAACGGGCCGACAAGGGGAAACGGGCGTGACGAACACGCGTGTGCAAGCACACGGACAGAGACACACTCGTGTGCAAGCACACGGACAGAGACGCACACGCGTGTGCAAGCACACGGACAGAGACACACACGCGTGTGCAAGCACACGGACAGAGACGCACACGCGTGTGCAAGCACACGGACGCAGGCATATCAGAGTAACGTAATGCAGGGGAGCGTATTGCGTGTTGTGGGACACGTGAACATGGGCACAAAGCACACGCGTGTGCCCTCACCTGGGGCGTGAGGCTGGCAGTGGTCCTCCAGGTCCTGCAGGGTTAGGCACACGGTCTCCGTGGCAACCTGGCAGTCCCGCCCACCGCTGGAGCTGACCAATAGGAGATGGGGTTCCTTGATCCGGCGAGCTCTGGCCCCGATTGGCCGCCTGCCGCCCACCCTGACAGCCACGTTCACCACGGCGCCGCCGCGCTCAAACGCGATTGGCGGGGTGTCGCTCCACCCACCTGAGAAGGGGCGGTGACAGTAGCTTAGCAACGGGCCACAGGACCACTGCCTGGGAGTGAAGTAGCCAACTGCATTAAATCCAGAGGCCGATTTGTGGCAAAATAAATACATCAACAATCAAATAAATCATGCTTACGATTGCTCCTGGCCACTCTACATTGGAGGATAAGATGTTTTTTTTTTCTTTTAAAACATAGATATCCTGAGATCTGCCTTTTTTCTCATGCAGTGGGAAAGTCTCACCTGATAGGTCCAGCCTGGCCGGGCATTCCACCTCCTGCCACTCCCCGATTGGCGGCAACTCCCCTCGGCCAATGGAAACAAAGCGCCGCGCTGACATCACAGCCTGCCGCAGCAGCACCTGCCCCGCCCCCTCGTAGTGCCTCGCAGCGCGCACCAGCAGATCCGGCCTGCAGAGGGCAGTCAAACACAAACACGATCATGACTCAGTGGAATCAACCTGAAAAGGGCACTCACAAGTTTATATAACACCGAGGATCACTACAGGAGATCCTACAGATTGAGTTCTGTTGAATGAGGGGACATGGGAATTAGCAGAAGGTAAATTCCGCACAGACAATAGGACGCTTTTTTTCACGCAAAGAGTAGTCAAGTGCGGAATAGCCCGCCAGGCCACGTAGTAGAGACAGAAACTCTGGGGGTTTCCAAGACCAGGCTGAATACAGTGTTAGATACAAACTAGTCTGTAGGTAATCAGAGCACTAGGTACAGTTTAGATAGGAAAATATGTTAAGTAATGCTGTCCTGTTTTGTAAAAGTCTAAGGAGCCAGAGGGAATAGTGCCCCCTACTGGCCCACCAACACCTCTTCCAGCAACAAGATGACATCTCCCCATCAAGCGCATACCTGCATAGCTTCAGCACTTTCACGAGAAAAGACTACAGGGTGGTGCGGCTCCTGCCCAGTAAACATGCAACCAAGCATGCGCTGAAGCATGCAACCAAGCATGCGCTGAAGCACGCAACCAAGCATGCACTGAAGCATTCAACCAAGCATGCGCTGAAGCATGCAACCAAGCATGCACTGAAGCATGCAACCAAGCATGCACTGAAGCATGCAACCAAGCATGCGCTGAAGCATGCAACCAAGCATGCCCTGAAGCATGCAACCAAGCATGCGCTGAAGCATGCAACCAAGCATGCGCTGAAGCATGCAACCAAGCATGCCCTGAAGCATGCAACCAAGCATGCCCTGAAGAATGCAACCAAGCATGCACTGAAGCATGCAACCAAGCATGCACTGAAGCATTCAACCAAGCATGCACTGAAGCATGCAACCAAGCATGCACTGAAGCATGCAACCAAGCATGCACTGAAGCACTCAACCAAGCATGCACTGAAGCATGCAACCAAGCATGCACTGAAGCATTCGCCAAAGCACACGCAGCCAGCAGCTGCAGCCCGTCAGAGGAATGCACTTCCTGCGCAGCCAATGCAAACAAAACTCAGACCCACAATTGAGCAGAGGAGGTGCTGGTAAGTGTCGGGACAAGGGCACCCACACCACACAAAGCCCCCCCCAAATGAGCCGCCCGGTGGGGGACACGGTCAGGCACAGAGGCACTGGAATGCTCAGAACCCCAGGATTCATCACTGAGAGCTTTTTAGCGGATCATAGCGCAGTGAGGCTCATACTTTCCACACTCCTCTCACCTGCTCTTCCAGTTCTGTCTCTCTTCGGCCAGCGCCTGGACCCCCCCTGGCAGGTCCCCCCCCTCCAGCAGGGCGAAGGCGGGGGCCCAGGCGGGGTTCGCGGCCGGCCCACTTCTCAGGCCCCCCCTTCCCTCTCCAGCCAGGCAGCCGAGCACATCCGCTATGCAGGCAAGACTGCGGGCAGCTATGCCAAGGTCCTCGCTGCTTCCTGCTGCCACTGAGGTGGGGAGAGACAGAGAGGGATGGAGGGACAGGAAGAGGAAGAGAGGGAGAGAGAGAGAAAGGGACAGAGAACATAGAGAAAGAGAAAGAGAGGGAGGGGGAGGGAGACAGGCACAGAGAGGCAGAATAAGAGAGAAAGATGGAGAGAGATACAGAGAAAGTGTGAGAATGTGTGAGAGAGAAAAAAGAGGGAGAGGTTGCTATGATGCTATGGGAGCTACATGCTAACTGTGCACAGAGCAGATTAGGACAGAAAAAGCAGTCTACTCAGGAACCTGCGACCAGGTTCTGTGATCCCGACCATACCCCCCTCCCCCCTGAAAGCCCCCCACCTCACCAGCGTCTAGCGTGCGCAGCAGCGCCTCCTGCTGGCCGGCCAGGACGGCGGCCCTGACGCTGGGGAGGAGGCTGCGGTCGGTCCGGCCCCTCAGCCCATCCCCCGCCCTCCGCCGCGCAGCGCGGAAAAACAGCTCCTCCCTCCAGCGCAGCTCCCCCTGCTGGTCAGCGCAGGACAGCACCTCCCTCAGGGAGAGCCGCCACGCCGCCCGCCAGCGGCCCACGTCCCAGGCCCCGCCCCCTGCCCCGGCTCCGCCCCCGGCCCCGCCCAGCAGCCACCCCACCCCCTCCAGCCCCACGGTGCCCCCCCGGGGCTGAAACACGGGGAACAGGCGGACGTCGAGGAGACAGGGGCAGGCGTCGCCATGGCCCCCCGCTCCCCCCAGGTCGCCAGGTCTGGGACAGAGACACAGAGAGAGAGGACCATTAGAGACCCCGTGACCAATGAGGCTTCGCCACGCTGCGTTACACTTCAGCCACACGCCCTACCAATGCTGTGCATCTGGCAGCAAACACAACGAATCATTACAGTTCATCATTTCTGTGAGCTAGTAGCGAGCGTGTGTAAAATAAAACAAACAGTGTGTTGATACAGGAAAACCTGATAGTTTGTTCCCTCTGAGCAATAAATTCTTAAAATTTGCATATTTGCCTAAAACTGTACGAATTGTTTCTTTAAGTCACACAAAAATGAGTCATTTTCACAATTTGAGTTAACTTGACTGTGCATTTCTCCTCGTGTGACCGGCAGGATAACCGCTAACAAGGCTAACCGCTAACTACTAACCGCTAACAAGGCTAACCGCTAACCACTAATCGCTAACATGGCTAACCGCTAACCGCTAACCACGCTCGGGCAGGGCTCACCGAACTCCTGTGCGCTCGTAGAAGTCCGTCCACTTGCGGTTCAGGAACGTGGCAGACGGATCATCAAGAGATGCCTGTGGAAAAGGAGGGATGACGATGAGAAGGAAAGATAAATAAGGCGAGAAGGGCTATAATGAGCCAGCCTGGTTCCAGCTGTACAGTGGGAAAGGGCTATAATGAGGCAGCCTGGTTCCGCTCTACAGTGGGAAAGGGCTATAATGAGGCAGCCTGGTTCCGCTCTACAGTGGGAAAGGGCTATAATGAGGCAGCCTGGTTCCGCTCTACAGTGGGAAAGGGCTATAGCTGATTTGGTATATTTTTGTATCTACGTACCTCCAGGTTGTCATGAGCACCCAGCACTGTGAAGACCGTCAGCTGCAGCTCCCCTAGCTGCACACGGTGTCCCTGAATGATGATGTCATTGAGAAGAGCCAGCTGCGGAACACAGCTCAGCGAGGACAGCTCCAGCCCCGACACCAAACAACCGGGCGGCACGTGCACTGGGCCCTGTGGGCGGAGAGGTCACAGGTCAAAGGTCATTGGTCCAGTGACCTATAGCCAACAGAAATCCAAACACAAGAACACACCACAGCAGCAGTTACTGAGTAAGTTCGGCAACAGGAAAGCACCGGGGTCAGTGTAGCTGGTAATGGCACTGAGAGACCTGCAGGTGGCAGCGCAGGACAACCGCTCCAGCAGAAACGAGGACGTCCCCTTCCAAAACACTGTTTATCACTCTACTGCCCGCGGCCAAACTCTGTACATTCTGCAGGGGAGGGAGGGAGAGAGGGAGGGAGCGGGAGGGAGGGAGAGAGGGAGGGAGGGAGGGAGAGAGAGAGAGAGAGGGAGAGAGGGAGGGAGGGAGGGAGAGAGAGGGAGAGGGAAAGAGGGAGGGTCATGCGCATGTGTGCTAAAGTTATACACTGACACATTGTTTTCATTCTGATTGTGTCATAATTTCTGTACTGACTACCGGGAAAAACACAAGCTGTCGCATCACAGGAACGAAGCGTGAATTTGAGCTGCATTTGATTTTGACAGAAAGGGGAGAGAAAGAGACAGAGAAGGAAAGGGAGGGAGAGAGAGAGAGATAGGGAGAGAGAGAGAGGGAGAGAGAGAGAGAGGGAGAGAGAGGGAGAGAGAGACAGAGAGAGAGAGAGAAAGAGAGAGAGGGAGAGAGACAGAGAGAGACTTTTTGACTTTTAAAACCCCGTTTATTATTAATCACAGTCTTAATCATTTGCAGCCCCAAAAACAAAACCCCAACCAAACAGAAAAAAAAGAAAACAACTCCAGTCCCACACACAGAAAACACTTAAAACTAACACCACAGACAGAGAGAGAGGGAGAGAGAGAAAGAGAGAGAGAGAGAGGGAGAGAGAGACGGAATGAAAGGTGTGAGAGTATGAGAGTGATTCAAAGCCAGCGCTGCGTATCAGAAGCGTGTTTAGCAGTGTTTTTGGCGGTAATGAGGAGCAGACGCTGGCGGTCACCTGCACGTGTGACAGCGTCTCTCTCTCCGTCCCCGTCTGCGTCAGGCGCCTCACGTGCTCCAGGCCAGAGAGCGTCATGTAGTCATAGCGACCATCTGGAACGTAGACTGAGAACACGCACACAGGCACGTACACACACACACGCACACGTGTACACACACGCACACGCACACACAAACAAGCACATGCACACGTACACACACACACACACACACGTGTACACATACGCACACGTACACACAAACAAGCACATGCACACGTACACACACACACACACACACGTGTACACACGTGTACACGCACACATGCGCACACGCACACACAAACAAGCACATGCACACGTACACACACACACGTGTACACAGACACAGACACAGACACAGACACACACGCACCCACACATGTATAAGATCACTGAGGACAGAGGAGGGTTACAGTGATGTCATTTTTGATTTTCACAGAAAGAGACGGAGCGTTTCGGCACCCAGGGAGAGGGGGGTCCCGCGCAGAGCTCTCCAGAGAAGCGCCCTCGCGTTCCTCACTGCCGCCCCCTGCGGGCCGCGCGGGGAAGCGCAGCCCTGCCTCTCCTTGCTGACGAAGCAGTCCTCGCTCACGTCCGAACACAGGCACAGCAGCACGTCCAGGAACAGCGAGATCTGGGGTGGGGGGGGGGGGGGGGGGGTGGGGACAGGACAAACAGGAAGTGGGAGCAAGAACGACCATCTGCCCTGAGAGACCGCGGCGCAGAGGCGGCCTCGTGACCCGCCATTCCCGCCACGGCGTTCTGCCACGATGAGCCGAACCGCCAAACGGACCCCGGACCGCGCCAGACCGAGCGTGAGACCGGACGTTTTTCATAAGAGGGGGGCTGAGATGTTCTTAAAAAAATAGATGACTTGGCAACAGGGAGACACAAAAGCCGCGTTTCCACCGCAGGAACTATACCCCGGAACTAGGAACCTTTTGAGGAACTCAGTGCGTTTCCACCGCAGGAACTAGGGTCTAAATTTAGTTCTGGGGGCTTTGTTTTACCCCCCAAAACGTTCCTGCTCGGGGGGTAGTACTTTCCGAAAGTACAGGAACCTTTTGGGTGGAGCTTGCAGCGCTGACCATTTCTGATTGGTCGAGTACTCGTAGCATTTGTGTTGTATTTATTTTCCGCCATTACCCGCCATGTTTGAAAATATGCAGCGGCAAACCAATTTATTTTCATAATAACTTCAAATCAAACTTGTATGTTATGCGGCGCAGTAGCCTACTTTTGGTTATAGCCTGTCAACGTCTTGGAATTATAACGTGTGCTCTTCTGTTCTTTTCTTGCTTTAGTATTCGTTTATAAAATGCTAAGCATTCGTGCTGGGACAGCATATTACGTAGGCTACCAAAACATTCAAACGGATTAATTCGGTTGCTGAATATTTTCTTCCGGATTTTCTTTGTTAGCCCGTTGTAATTGACTCAAAACGTTTGATACAGTTATGTGAGGTATGCGGTAGTTCTGCATAATTAACATTGATACAGTACAAGCAAACTGGAAATCACCTTCCGAACTTTTTATCCGGGTAAAATAACAGGTTAATTCTAGTAATCTTCCCTTTAGCTTTTTCAGACTGCCGTAATTTTACTGCCATTTTTCAATTCCACGAAAAGACCCGGAAGACTATGGACTCATTTATGGTGCATGGTTCGCATCTGGAGGGCACACTTCGCTGCTCGGCTAGCAGTAACTTCGAAGGAAAGCAAACGGTGGCTGTACCACTACTAATTTACATTTTCACGCAAGTCCGAGTTTTCGTTCTATTCTTGTCATTTTGCGATTAGCCTATATGGAATTGACGACGAGAAAGTAATAAAACAGCAAATTGTTTACAACGTGTGCATGTTTTCTGCTGTTAATGAATGTTTGAGAGGATATATGAAAATCAATAAATACAAAAGTAACCATATATAGTCATTGTTGGTAACCCGTTGTATATAAGTGGAATAAACCCCTCCGGGCTGTCCCGGTTATTAGAAAATAATGTAGGCTACTGCGGTGGTAGGATGGGGTTACAGAAGAAATCATATGACAGATGGACCGACGACAACGTCAGTGGGCTAATTTGCCTAATCTTCGCGGTACTTTAGACCCCGGTGGAAACGCAGACAACCATTGGCTGAAGGAACCTTTTAGTTCCTGGTAAAGTCGTTCCTGGGACTGAAAGTTCCGGGTAATTTTGGTGGAAACGCGGCTAAAGAGTCAGACAGATAACAGGCTTCGGCAAGACGATACGAAGTGTTTGTCATGTCCCCAAAGCAGATTAGAACTGAACCACACTGAACTGAACGAGAAGGGGAGAGAGAGACAGAAAAAGAGAAAGAGAGGGAAACAGAGGGCGATCAAGAGGAAAACTAAACAAATGACAGGGAAAAAAAGCAAGAGAGAAGACAGGGAGAGAGTGGAGTGTTGTCAGAGAGGGAGAGAGTGCGTTAGAGCGAGAGAGAGGTGGAGGGAGGGGCAGAGGTGGAGGACAAGCACGCACCTCTAATGGGGGGGCCCCAGAGTCCATGCCCAGGTAGGTGCAGCCGTCCAGCGGGGGGGTCACGTGCATTTGCAGCAGCCGCTCAGACACCTCCCTGCAGAAGAACACTGGCCCAGACACCTGCAGCAGGGCGGGCCCACACCAGTCAATCACTCTCACCGGCCAATCACTGAGCAGCACTGGCCCAGACACCTGCAGCAGGCAGGGCGGGGCCCACACCAGTCAGTCACTCTCACTGGCCAATCACTGAGCAGCACTGGCCCAGACACCTGCAGCAGGCAGGCCGGGGCCCACACCAGTCAATCACTCTCACCGGCCAATCACTGAGCAGCACGGGCCCAGACACCTGCAGCAGCCAGATGCGGGGCCCACACCAGTCAATCACTCTCACTGGCCAATCACTGAGCAGTAATAATTACACTTCCTTGTCACATGTGCTATTGAACATTTATCACTTAATTGACACTTACTTGAGCTGCCATCAGTCACCTATAACATTAGGAGCCTTTTTGCCTAAACAAAATGGATATTGTATTGCCTATAGAAGTACCTCGCTAGCTAGCTAGTCGGTGCACATTAGCTAGTAGTAGTAGTAGCCAGCAGTAATGGGCATGAAATAAAATGAATGAGAAGCCAGCTGAGCTGGTCGTTACAGCGAGAGCGGCGTGTGAGCGCAGACCGTAACCATCCCGACAGCTGTTGACAGCGGCACAGGGACTTTGCCCGGACACTGAACACATATCTCACACGAGAGCAACAGGTACCAGGGTGAACACCTGGGACCGGGCGAAAGGACGAGGAGCACAGTAAAAAGTCCCGTGAACGCAATCGGGAGCAGACGGACCAGCGGAACCTTCCCATCAGCCCGAGCGGCTTGTCGGATCTTCTCCTCGGGTCCCCTGTAGATGATGTCACGCACTCGGTCCTGAAAGACAGGCCAGACAGACGTGGCAGCGCATCACGCTGCTGTTATACTCACACCTTGCAGTTCCAGTAAATTGATGAAGTCCTTACACAACCACTGTAAGAGTTACTGCCCAGTTCTCAAACAAACTACATTTCCCAGCAGGCCACTTACCTGCTCATCAGTGAGGTACACCCCATGGCTGGTGGCAAAGGTCACCTCCCCCGGCACAGACAGCACTCTAACTCCATAGAAGCCGTCCCAAGACATGGCTGAAAAGATGGAGAGGGACAGTGTAAATCCCCGTGGCATTGTACGGATGGGCCATCGCAGTGGTACGGTGGCCTGTTTGTACCATCCTAACTGATTGGGATTTATCCTTTGTTGCCGATGGATTGTGACCCAAGGACAGGATGAACCGGGCTGGAGTGGGCGGAGCTCACCGGGATTGCTGGGTAACTCCAGGATCATATCAGTGCTGCACACCCAAACACCCGGAGGAGAGCCAGGGCAGACCTGCACAGGGAGAGAACACACAGCCCAAGTGTTCACTGCGTGTGCGCGAGTGTGTGTGAGTGTTCACTGCGTGTGTGTGTGTGTGTGTGTACGGTCTGTGAGTGTGTACCTGGTGTGTGTGAGTGTGTATACCTGGTATGTATATGGTGTGTGTGTGTATACCTGGAGCGTGTGTGTGTGTGTCTGGTGTGTACCTGGTGTGTGTATGGTGTGTGAGTGTGTACCTGGTATGTATATGGTGTGTGTGTATACCTAGAGCGTGTGTGTGTGTCCCTGGTGTGTACCTGGTGTGTGTATGGTGTGTGAGTGTGTATGTGTCCCTGGTGTGTACCTGGTGTGTACCTGGTGTGTGTGTGTCCCTGGTGTGTGTATGGTGTGTGAGTGTGTACCTGGTTTGTGAGGACACTCAGCAGCAGGTCCAGGCAGCACACAGGCTGCTCCACCAGCCCTGTACTCTCCTGCACGGGCAGCCAGCAGAAAGCCCGCCCACAGCTGTCCCACGGGAAGTCCCGGCCCTGGAGAGAGAGAGGGAGAGAGGGAGGGAGGGAGGGAGGGAGGGAAGCAGAGGGGTAGAGAGAGAGAGAGAGGGAGGGGGAAGGAGCGGGGGAGAGGGGGAGAGGGTGTGGGAGGGAGGGAGAGAGAGGGAGGAGGAGAGGGGGAGAGGGGGAGCAGGAGAGGGGGTGTGGAAGAGATGGAGGGTGGAAAATAGTGAGTTATGAACACATCCTGAACACTCATAAACATGGCACACGACACACAGCTCTTTCAAACCATCCTTTCTATTACCTTTTTCAACCTCTCCCTCTCATCTTCCTCCACTACTTCCACCTACATCCCCTGCTCCACCCTCCCCCTCCTTCCCTCCCTTCCTCTCTCCCATCTTCTCTCCCTCCCTCTTTTCCTTCCTCCCTCCCTCTCTCCCTCCCTCCCTCTTTCCCTTCCTCCCTCCCTCCCTCCCTCCCTCCCTCACCGTGTGCAGGATGAGGATGTGGGCGTCATCCAGTGCGTCAGCGGTCACCACCTGCAGGGACACACAGACACAGCGCCCAATCAGAGGTTCCGCGCCCGCAGCCAATCACGGGGCCAAGACGCCGCCAACGTCGCTGGCCACTCACGGTGTGCCCGGCCCTGGCGCTGAGGTGCTCCGCCGCCACCAGCAGGGCGTTGAGGGTGGCACCCCCGCTGCCCAGGCGCTCCTGGGGGTCGGCTACGGTCAGCAACAGCGCCCCCTTTGGTAGAGAGCCGCGCCGCTGCCGCACTTCCAACTCTGGGGAAAACGACGGCAGACACGTGTGGGCCTTTAATACGAGCCAGCTGTGATTCTGCCTGTTCAAATGGGGGTTTTTGGTGAATTCCCACAGGAAAACCAGACACAATCAGATGTGTAGGGCTATTTCTCAGCTGTCTGAAAGGCATAAAAACGATACTTGACTACACGAAAGTTTCAAGTTCAACAATGCTTCAGTCAGTTCGTAAAAAAAAAGAAAAAAGGTCACTTTTTTATGGAAGTTAATACTTCTCACCTCTCTGAAAGGCGTACACACTGTCCTTGTGCTGGCAAGTCAGGACGATCACTGTCCAATCGAGCGCCCACTGGCGGGCCATGTTGGTGCACCTACCGGCTGCCTGCAAATATGAAAACGCGCAAACCCCCAACCCCAAACGGCCACTCAATCACTCAGTGCACTGGATTGGTAACGTCTAGAAAGCGGAACGCAGATGTGCTACTGCCTGGGTGCAAGGTAAACGCAGGGGGACACGTGCAGCGAAACCAACAACACGGTAACTAGTTAAAGGTGCACGTAAATGTTACTTGCTTTGTAGCCCATTAAGATTACTGTCAAAATATTTTAGACGTCAGTGACAAACAGCAACATTGCTAGCTAAAGAGTACAAAGACTATATAAGCATATCTCTTTTTGTGCGGGGCTTCGCTTTACAAACTCAGTTATTTCTCATACGACTCGTCTTCTGCGTTTGTCGCTTACTCACCCTCAATCCACCGCGAAGTCCATCCACTTCCGGACTGCAATCGCTGATGCACCACAACAATTTAGGAATTATGGGTATTGTAGTATCAAGAACGAGAGCGACAGCTTACGGGTCAGAGAACAGAGCAAGTATGAAAGGCTTCTTTACAAAGGCAACGTTCACCGTATTCTCTTTGGAAACAAACTAGTCAGGACAGATTAGTCTTTTATGCAAGAATGTGTAAATACTGTTCGGTTATAGAAATCTGGATGATAAATACTTGACAAATATAGACGTTACATTCTTTCGTACATCTGCAAAATATGTGCAACTAGTAATTTGAGGTCAAAATTGATTTTGTTGTATGCATAAATTATCGAAAACCGGCTGCACTGAACGCTAAGTAAAAGACAAAGACAGGACATGTTTGTTTTCAGTGATTAATCGTTTGGTTTTATTGAAAACATTACAAAATAACATGTTTTATGTTGAGTTTTCATTTTATTTCCTTCCTTAAGTGATCGCGTTTAGTCAAACAGTAAAAAATGGCTTTTCCGTTTCTCTCCAACGTGAGCAGTGGACAGAACGGGACAGGGTCAGGGATTGGGAGAAGCCGTTAACAGACACGAGAGACTTGCGCCCTCAAGTGGCGTAGGTCAAGGAGCCGCTTACACGTCAATCACCACGGTTGGGACAACGCTCGCGCCCTGTGCATGCAAAGAAAGATTCCGCCGACCACGAAACGGCTAGTCCAACGAGCTAAAACAGGTTCCGAATGGCTTTATCTCTCACACAGACTTCACCACAGAAAACAGGTCATTACAACAGCATATGAGTTAAGTTTTACAGAATTAGTGTTTTTTTTGAAGGCAGTCTAAGCTTCTCAAGAAGGGGGCAAACGAGAGAAACTGGCACAAACCTCTTTTTGAGAGTAGACTCCTCCCTCCCCATGCACTTTGGTCAGAAGAGATCAAGTTTTAAACATAACCATTTTGACTAAAAACACATAAATACGCTCTTCACTGATCCAAATGTGGATCAACTGAAAAGGATTGCAGTTCAGGGGGGGGGGGTCTTTACAGAAAGAACAGGTATAATTATTTATTTAAAAAAAAAAATCAGAATTCAATGACAAACAGCCTCCTTCTTGGAAAAGTTTTGACTGGATGGTGTACATTCACAGTATGAGTATGGCATCAAACTACATTATGTCACATCTGGCATTTTGGGCAATTTGTACAATGCCTCCGGTCGTCCCTGATGAACACCCCGTGTGACAGTGGTGAACATTTCAACTTTGTGCACAACTACATCTGCCAAAGCAGAGAACACACAATCAAAACAAAACAAAAAAAAACATAAAAAATAAAATAAAACTCACAAATACACACATCGTCTTACTGCTGCTACACTCCACTGTTTACGCTGAGCAGGCGCGTCCCTACTGAATGGTCAGGTGCCTGAAGATGGGGGGATTTAGAGACCGCGACCAGCAATTCCATCTCAAAACACGACAGCGGGATTCACAGATCCTTCGCTGGGGCTTCGCATCTGTGGCGCGAACATCCAGAACGGTCAAATAAAATCTTTTATTTTTAAAAAAAGGGGGGGGTGTGCAAGGTTAGGGTACATTTGTTCGGTCTGGGGAATGCTTCCTGGCTTCTGATCAAGTGTCTTTATAACAGTCAGACAAAAAAAAAAATGACAAAAACGACACCAGAAACATATTTAAACAGACTCGCGTAGTTACCCAAAAAACGAACGTCACAGGCCTTCGTCTGGAGCGCGTCCTGGAGCGCGCTGCACGAGCCTTTCTCTATCCGTACGGAAGGCGCGGTCAGGCTCAACCAGCGCGACCCGGAGAAGTCCGGTTAAACTGACCGCTTCCCTTTCCCTGGTTCAGAGCACCGGCTCACCGTCCCGCCCCGTATTTGGCATGAGCATTAAACATTCTCTTATGGCAGCAAACTAAAAAAAATTAATTAAATTAAAAAAACAGTGTTACCAGGAGATACGGCTTTGTTGTTGCGGTCTCCTTTCTGGAAAAGCGACTGGACAGTCTCTCTGTCTCACCCCGACCCTCACGCAACAACAGAAAAG
>NC_049216.1:34984210-35011710 GCF_013347855.1 Anguilla anguilla | reverse complement strand
TCAGCATTCACAGGGGATTTTTGCAGTAACACTCACACTTCTGACCATGCAGATTCTGACCAGGAACAGTGAAGCAGACTCTGAGGCGGCAGGGTCACACCAATGAGAGGCCACACTGGGGGATCATCCCCGCCCCCTGCAGCTCTGCCCTGACAGCTCAGTTCACCGCTAGGAGCTCAGCTCAGAGGACCATTACGAGCCGTCCCGTAGGCAGTTCCAGATGCAGGCTCTGTGTAGCGATACAGCTGTATTTCACCACCGGGGGGCCCCCCTGTTTTATGGTAATGCCCCCCACCCCCCCACTGCCCATACCTGCTTACCTGAACTAATAAACACCCAGGTAAGAATCAGCTCTTCTCTGTGAGCACAATTTTGTTCCGACCGGGTCTCAGGTCTCGACCCCCCCAGCAGCTGGGAGTCCCCACACCAGGGACGCCCAACTCCAAACCTGGAGATCTGCCGTCCTGAAGGTTTTCACTCCAACCCCAACAAAGCCACACCTCACTCAACAGCGAGAGCTCTCACTGAGCAGCTAATTAGCAGAATAAGGTGCGCCAAATGAGGCTTGAAATGAAAACCTACAGGAGCAGGGTTGGGCAGCCGCGCTCTTGCTGTATGAATGAGGTGTGCTTTGTTCACCGGTTGAAGAGAAAACCTACAGGACGGCAGATCTCCAGAAACAGGGTCGGGCAGCGCTGGCGTACAGGTGGAGGTGTGAACAGCACACACTGCTCTTTCAGCTCGTTACTGTGCAGTACCAAACAGACACACAATGCGTCGCTATTGGTGTTGCTGTTGATGTTGGTGTTGATGTTGGTTGTTTGTTTGTTGTTGCTGTTGGTTGTTTGTTGGTTGTTTGTTGTTGCTGTTGGTTGTTTGTCGGTTGTTTGTTGTTGCTGTTGGTTGTTTGTTGGTTGTTTGCTGTTGCTGTTGTGACTGTAAATCGCTGTAGCGTTAATTACACATTAACACACGCCCACACCAGTATATGCTCTGGAATCCAGGTGGGTGAGGACATTTCGAAGCGACACAATAAGTTCGCTGCTTGTGTGCTGGGACGGGGGCGCGGCCGTCCCAACCACACCCGACGGGTCCCTTTGTCACGGCGTTCACGCTTTTTTCGGCGCGGGACAGGTTCCGCAGGCCCGACCGGACGCACGGCGTAGTCAAGCAAACGACGCGTCGCTACGCTGACAGACGTCTGTCTCCGCGGCAACTACAAGGTCAGGGGCCCCCGGAACAGGGCAACGACGACCTGCAATCACCCCACCCCGCCCCCTCTGCCACTCCCAGTCTGACTCATGCCTACAACGAGGGGAATTTAAAACGCCCCCCTACCCTCCGTACCGCACACCCCCACCTCATGACCCCATGCAGCACACAGTACAGGAAAAACACCCTTTTAGTATTTATCTTTATTGTGGAAGTAATTAGCTTTGCTTTCATTAGCCTTCTATGAAATAGTTGTACAAATCTGCTACCCTCAGCAACCCCCCCCCCCCTTTTGATTTGAACTACATTTCCCAGCATGCAGTGCACGTTTAGGCGTTCACGTGCAATGGGGGCTTGGGCTAATAAAAATGGCCGGATGGAAATGGCCGGACAGACTTTTGCTTGACAGACGCAGAAGAGCGTGCGCACATACGCCCGACTGATTTTAAACTCGCAAAACTAACGACAAAAACCGCCGGGATCGGGAAGGCTGCCCGCCATACAGCTTTCATAACAGACAGGAGTTTCAGACCCAACTACGTCATCAGGAATAATCCATCTCATGAAGCAGACCACTGACACATGTCCCTCTGGATGTTTGTATTCATGTCTACAAACAGCAAAAGCAGCTCTTTTTTCATTTTTGGGAGAATCTTTCCTTTAGCATCCCAGTGAATGGGTCCCGAGGACCTCTCAGTTACAGTCAAACTGCAGGGGGTGTACTGTACTCTGGCCCTGCCCCCCCCCCCAATCCCCCCCGCACCATCCCACCCCCCCTCCCCCGCTCCCTTTCTCAGTAAAAGGGAAGAGCCAAAATCAATAGTCCATTACCGAGGGGGGGTGGGGTGGAGCGGGGACGATGCCCTTTCTCTCTTTCGGGGCCTGAGCAGGAAGCAGACGCCCCCGTTACCGTCTCCTTACTCCCCTTGTCCGAGCGGGTCGGGCCTGCGTGCGCCCCTAAACCTGGCATGCACCCCTAAACTGAGCGTGGTCCCCTAAACCGAGCGTGCGCCCCTAAACCTGGCATGCACCCCTAAACTGAGCGTGGTCCCCTAAACCTGGCATGCACCCCTAAACTGAGCATGGTCCCCTAAACCTGGCATGCACCCCTAAACCTGGCATGCACCCCTAAACCTGGCATGCACTCCTAAACCTGGCATGCACCCCTAAACTGAGCGTGGTCCCCTAAACCTGGCAGGCACCCCTAAACCTGGCACGCACCCCTAAACCTGGCATGCATCCCTAAACCTGGCATGCACCCCTAAACTGAGCGTGGTCCCCTAAACCTGGCATGTACCCCTAAACCTGGCATGCATCCCTAAACCTGGCATGCATCCCTAAACCTGGCATGCACCCCTAAACTGAGCGTGGTCCCCTAAACCTGGCATGCACCCCTAAACTGAGCGTGGTCCCCTAAACCTGGCATGCACCCCTAAACCTGGAATGCACCCCTAAACCTGGCATGCACCCCTAAACCTGGCATGCACCCCTAAACCGAGCAGGCACCCCTAAAAGCGAGCGTATTCCCCTAAACCGCGCGGGCACCCCCTAAACCGAGCAGGGCCCCTAAAACGAGCGGGCGCCCCTAAACGAGCGTGTGAGCGTGCGTGCGCTCCATTATCGCCGCGTCTCAGCAGCAGTTTGGCGGGGCTTCGGGCCGGTCGGCTCAGGACTGCCGAAATCAGTACCATCAGCTCCTCGGTCTAAAAATAGCGCAGGCGTAACCCACGGCGACGCGACAGCAGGCTGCGAGTGCCAGCTTCCTTTCAGGAGGAAACAAGCTCACAGCTTCTTGCCCGACACACACACACGCGCTGTACGTGAGAACCTGCGCTGAATTCACACGCGCTGTACGTGAGAACCTGCGCTGAATTCACACGCGCTGTACGTGAGAACCTGCGCTGAATTCACCCGCGCTGTACGTGAGAACCTGCGCTGAATTCACACGCGCTGTACGTGAGAACCTGCGCTGAATTCACACGCGCTGTACGTGAGAACCTGCGCTGAATTCACACGCGCTGTACGTGAGAACCTGCGCTGAATTCACACGCGCTGTACGTGAGAACCTGCGCTGAATTCACACACGCTGTACGTGAGAACCTGCGCTGAATTCACACGCGCTGTACGTGAGAACCTGCGCTGAGTGTGTGTGTGTGCGCGTGTGTGTGCGCAGTATTAGGGTGTGTGTGTGTGTGTGTGCGTGTTTGTGTACAGTATTAGGGTGTGTGTGTGTGTGTGAGTGTGTAAGAGCAGTATTAGGGTGTGAGTGTGTGAGTGTGTAAGAGCAGTATTAGGGTGTGAGTGTGTGAGTGTGTAGGAGCAGTATTAGGGTGTGAGTGTGTGAGTGTGTAAGAGCAGTATTAGGGTGTGAGTGTGTGAGTGTGTAGGAGCAGTATTAGGGTGTGAGTGTGTGAGTGTGTAGGAGCAGTATTAGGGTGTGAGTGTGTGAGTGTGTAGGAGCAGTATTAGGGTGTGAGTGTGTGAGTGTGTAGGAGCAGTATTAGGGTGTGAGTGTGTGAGTGTGTAGGAGCAGTATTAGGGTGTGAGTGTGTGAGTGTGTAAGAGCAGTATTAGGGTGTGAGTGTGTGAGTGTGTAAGAGCAGTATTAGGGTGTGAGTGTGTGAGTGTGTGCGCAGTATTAGGGTGTGTGTGTGTGAGTGTGTAGGAGCAGTATTAGGGAGTGAGTGTGTGAGTGTGTAGGAGCAGTACCTGGATGTGGTCTGGTAAAGGGACCATCTTTCGCTTGCGTCACCCCAAAGCAGAGGAACACCAAGATGCTGGCCACGATCCCTCTGAAACACACACACACACACACACACACACACACACACACACATACACACATACACGCACGCACGCACGCACGCACGCACGCACGCACGCACGCACACACACACACAAAACAACAAATTAAAACACTATTATTTGGAATTATTTTGTCTGACATTGAAAGTGACGTGAAATTATCATTGATTACTGTGTATTTAAAAAATGATAATTAATTGTTTATTACTGTGAAAACGTGAAACAAGCAATGTGTGTGATGCTTGTAAACATCAAATTAAAAAGCTAATAATACTATCCAACTGAGCAGAAATAATTAAACTCACGTCCATCTGTCTTAACTGGCATGCTTATATTGAAAAATAATCTCAGAAACACACACTCACACTCACACTCACACTCACACTCACACTCACACTCACACTCACACTCACACTCACACTCACACTCACACAGTTAATACTAAACAGCCATTTAGGGACTGATATTCTTAAAGGACTGAGGAAGAGGAGGACCGGCGCAGGTGTCTGTGACCAATCAGGCGGCAGCAGGTTCCAGGCAGGAGTAATCCGGTTAGCTAATGTCCCGCAACAGGACAAGCCTGCTCCTCCCCCCAGTCAGAGGCTATATCTGTTCTCTCCTGCCCCCACACACTTCCTGTGT
The DNA here is from genome assembly GCF_013347855.1 of Anguilla anguilla. Taxonomy (NCBI): domain Eukaryota; kingdom Metazoa; phylum Chordata; class Actinopteri; order Anguilliformes; family Anguillidae; genus Anguilla; species Anguilla anguilla. Next base: position 35,007,051 of record NC_049216.1, on the reverse strand, counting down.
CCGGACACACGCTACGCTTGCTGCCACTGCCACTCACGACCCCGAGACGTCACCCCACCCAAACTTCCGCACATATGTTTACACATGCAATAAAAATCTGAGCCAGGCACACAGTTAACATGAAACGCATGTGGCATGCTGATAAGCTAAAGACTCACCACAGACCAGCAGGTCTGTGTGTGTGTGTGTGTGTGTGTGTGTGTGTGTGTGTGTGTGTGTGTACGTGTGCATATGTGCGTGTGTGTGTGTGTGTGTGTGTGTATCTGTGTGTGTGTGTGTGTGTGTGTGTACGTGTGCGTATGTGCGTGTGTGTGTGTGTAAATATGTGTGTTTTCCTGGAGGAACTGCACCTTGGCTGAATGACGGGCATTAGAACACTGGCCAACGCTGGCCATGCCCACTCCAGTGAGCTGACCAATCAGGCAGCAGCTCTGACTCAGTCACAGAGCAGCGAGAGATCAGTCCTGGGCTGGATGTGGGATCCCGGGAGACCGTGCAGAGAGGTGGGCGTCCCCAGGAACCCCGCCCCACGGGCAGCGCCCGACCGCCTCACAGGAACAAGCGCCCTGAACCTAACCCCTTCTCCCGCGCGGACCCGAACCCGCAGCCTCCGCGGAGCCAGAGAGGCGCTGGAGCCGCAGAGCGCGCCATTACAGCCTGCTGTCAGAGCAAACGGGGCGGGGGCGGGGCGGGGGGGGGGGCGGGTTGGGGCAGGGTGGGGCCGGGTGGGGCGGGCCGGGCCAGGGCGGAGCTGACCTCTTGGTGTTGTAGGCGGTGTCCTGGGGCGTCTCCTCCAGCAGGGTGACGTACACCAGGGCGCAGGTCAGGCTGAACAGCACGGTCAGCGTGTGGGCTCTCCTGCAGCGCGCGCGACAGGGAGGGAGAGAAACAGCCTTTAATATCCCATCCTCAGCTTTACTGCGTTTCACTGCCTCCTTCCTTTAACATCTCACCCTCAGCTTTACTGCGTTTCACTGCCTCCTTCCTTTAATATCTCACCCTCAGCTTTACTGCGTTTCACTGCCTCCTTCCTTTAATATCTCACCCTCAGCTTTACTGCGTTTCACTGCCTCCTTCCTTTAATATCTCATCCTCAGCTTTACTGCGTTTCACTGCCTCCTTCCTTTAATATCTCATCCTCAGCTCTACTGCGTTTCACTGCCTCCTCGTTTACTCTCCGTTTAGCGGCCGCCGCTGAGCTTTGGCTGGACCGCAGCGCCTCTCCTCCTGTTTCTCCTCAGAGGGCCGCACAGTTAAGCCCCCGATGAGGCACTCCAGGCAAATAAAAACGCATCATTATTAATTACACCAGATGACGGATACGGCAGTCTTTATGCATTTCAGAACCAAACCAGGGTTTCTGCGAGGATCACAACATCACCCCCCCAAACCCCCCCTCCCAAAACAGGACGAGCCCAAAGGCGCAAAATAAAATTCAACAGACAGCACAGACAGTACAGTCAGCACAGGCAGCACAGACTGCTTAGGCAGCACAGGCTGGTTAGGCATCACAGACAGCACAGACTGCTTCAGCAGCACAGGCTGCTTAGGCAGCACACACAGCACTGGTAGCCCAGGTAGAACAGGCTGCACCAGCAGCACATGTAGCAGAAGCTGCATAGGCAGCACATGCAGCATAGGCAGCTAAACTGGGACAAAAGCAGGAGAGAGAGAGAGAGAGAAAGAGAAGGGGAGGGAGGGGGAGAGAGAGGGGGGGGGAGAGGGAGAGAAAGAGAGGGAGAGGGAGTGGGAGAGGGAGAGAGAGAGGTGAACACAAGCACCAGCCCTGCGACCACGCCCTGCGTTAGCGGCTACGGGCTAGCTGAGGGAGCGCTACAAACCCCTTCACAAGGACAGGAGTGCAAAATTCCACAAAACCCTCAAAGGGGTGGAGCGAAAACATGAAGTGTCACTCACACATTTGTGTGAACCAACCAGGAGGTTTTGCTCTGGGCCAGTGCAGACTGCAGTAGCATCACCCAGACAGCTGTGATTACGGTGCCGCCTGGCTCGCTAGCGACCCCCGCTGGTCGATAAGGCACCCGCGGTCTGCCTGTTCGGAAGTGCATTCCTCTGACTCGTGTCTGTGCGAGCTGGACTCCTACACTGCTGCGATAACATGGCGGCTGACGTCGCGTGCGTCAGAGCAGAGCGCACGCCGGCCCGTGCGCTCCTGAATCGACAGCGGAGGTCGTGGCACTAAGTGCTGCCGATCAACCCTACTGGGCATTCCAAACCAGCGAGAAAAAATTGTTTTTAAAGGTTTTACTCTAACATGAGAAAAACAAGATTGTAGGTTCAAGTTAGTGAGACACTGATAGCATATATATATATATTTTTTTTTTGTTCTCATTTGTTTTATTCTGTGTACTTTTACTGAAGGAAGTAGGCCAACTGTTCACTCAAAACACAGGCCCTGTCCGTATCAGTGTACCTGTGTACTATTCAGTACACTATTGCATACTATTCCGTCTTTGGGATGGGACGTTAAACCGAGGTCCTGACTCACTGTGGTCACTAAAGACCCTGTGACACTCATTGCAGAGAGCAGGGGGTTACCCCCTGGTGTCCTGGCTAAATTCCCAACCAGGCTCTCTCAACCTGCCACCTAATCATCCCCTGATTTAATTGGCTAAAAAAAATAGTTCTCTCCCTCTCCACCTTAGCCTAATGTGTGGTGAGCGTTCTGGCGCAAAATGGCTGCCGTGCATCACCCAGTCGGGTGCTGCACATTGGTGGTGGTGGGTGAGGAGAGTTCCCCCTCATCACTGTAAAGCACTCGAAGTGTTTCGGAAAAGTGCTGCATAGATGCAATGATTCATTCATTCAGAAGTAGTGAAGTGTGCAGATCAGGAAACGGCATTGATTGAGGAATCAGAGCAGGCAGGAAACACAGAAGACTGTGCCTCTAATCAGGTGCGGAGGGACAATTAGGTGTGTTTGTCTTTGAGGAAATGTGATCGGGACACTAGTGAGAGCACCCTCACCATTTCAGAAAGCACCAGGGAGCCCTTTAATGAGCACAGGGAGGCAGAACCTCCGTTTTACACCTCCTCCTCTTAAGGACGGAAGACCCACCCAGACCTGCACTGATATCCCAGGAGGTCTCCCATCCAGGGGGTGATCAAGCCCAGCCCAGCCCAGCCCAGCTCAGCTGCAGTAGGTAGCCCTGGCAGGGGTACAGGGTGGCACAGCTGTGGGCTAAAAACATGGCAGCACTGCCCATTACCTCTGCCCTCCATTGGCCTTCACCACACAGCGCTGAGCGCCCGAGGGCACTGGAGGGAGGAGGCTGAGCGCCCTAGGGCACTGGAGGGAGGAGGCTGAGCGCCCTAGGGCACTGGAGGGAGGAGGCTGAGCGCCCTAGGGCACTGAAGGGAGGAGGGTTTCTCTGTCATAAACAAGAAGTCTGCACAACACTACATTCCTAGGCCTTGCAGCAGGGCCCCTCCGTCTCCAGGCACCGAACCTCCCAAGGACAACAAGAAGTTAGAAATACTGCGCGTGTGTGTGTGTGTGTGTGTGTGTGCACGTGTGTGTTGTGTTTTCTTTCTCTCTGGCCCTGATACATTTCTAGGAGTCCAAACTGGTGAGCTTGGCCGTCCTCCTTATCCTCCCCCCCTGCCATCCTGCCAGAGAGGAACTGGCTATGACGCCATGCTGCCCTGGACATACAGTACAAGCATACCATGTGCAACTACGCGTTAAGTGTCAAAGTGAGCGAGGATTTACTTTTTGTTCTATGGTGCCTATTTTAAAATAATATATGAGCAACCCCCCCCCCCCCACACACACTTTGGCAGTTATACAGCCGGTTATACTGGCTCTGAGCCGGAGATTACCGCAGTCTGCCCGCGACAGAACCGGCCCCCGTTCCCCCACGCTGAACCCGCAGGTGAGCGTGCGGGGGCGGGTGGCGGGTGGCGGGTGGCGGGTGGCGGGGGTTGCAACAGAGTGCAGAGCGAGTGTATTCATCCCAGAAAAATGGGGAGGGGCTTAGTCGTCACCATGGGAACAGGGATCCCTTGGAAACAATAATACAACTCTGTAACCAAGCAGCAAGGCCATTGAGAGAAATGAACTATGCCTCCACAGAATAATGCAATAAGCGTCAACCTCCTCCACACAAAGCAGCCGAAGATGGCTCCTCTGCCACCGTTCAGAGCTGCTGCTGTACAGGCACAGCGCCGCCCTGATTCAGGCCTACATTTAAATGAAAAAATGTGTCTGATTATTTTAACGGAAACCCAAAGTTTGCTGTTGTTTTCAAAGAGCTCTGATGTCATTATCATTCCAGTGAACCGTGTGAACCAATTAATACACACTTTATTGAAGCCCGTTGGGTTGTTTGTCGTTGGGTTGTTTGTCCTCTGCATTTGACCCGTCCTGGCTACTCAGGAGCAGTGGGCAGCCACAGTGCAGCGCCCGGGGACCAACTCCAGTTTTGAGGCCCAGGCCTTCGTCAAGGGCAATGGCAGGAGTGTACAGTACCCAGCCTGAGCTGCATGTCCTGTGGTGTGGGAGTGTACAGTACCCAGCCTGAGCTGCATGTCCTGTGGTGTGGGAGTGTACAGTACCCAGCCTGAGCTGCATGTCCTGTGGTGTGGGAGTGTATGGGACCTAGCCTGAGCTGCATGTCCTGTGGTGTGGGAGTGTACAGTACCCAGCCTGAGCTGCATGTCCTGTGGTGTGGGAGTGTACGGTACCCAGCCTGAGCTGCATGTCCTCTGGTGTGGGAGTGTACAGTACCCAGCCTGAGCTGCATGACCTCTGGTGTGGGAGTGTACAGTACCCAGCCTGAGCTGCATGACCTCTGGTGTGGGAGTGTACAGTACCCAGCCTGAGCTGCATGTCCTCTGGTGTGGGAGTGTACAGTACCCAGCCTGAGCTGCATGTCCTCTGGTGTGGGAGTGTACAGTACCCAGCCTGAGCTGCATGACCTGTGGTGTGGGAGTGTACAGTACCCAGCCTGAGCTGCATGACCTCTGGTGTGGGAGTGTACAGTACCCAGCCTGAGCTGCATGACCTCTGGTGTGGGAGTGTACAGTACCCAGCCTGAGCTGCATGTCCTCCGGTGTGGGAGTGTACAGTACCCAGCCTGAGCTGCATGACCTCTGGTGTGGGAGTGTACAGTACCCAGCCTGAGCTGCATGTCCTGTGGTGTGGGAGTGTACAGTACCCAGCCTGAGCAGTTTGTCCTCCGGGGTGGGAGGGTACAGGAGTATTCCGTTTGCGGGCTCACAGGTAGGCATGAAGACAGTCTGCATTTTTGACAGTAGCTGGAGAGCAGGTTTGAGCATTGTTCGAGAGGCTTATGGCCACACACACTAAACTGAACAGGTTTGAGTCTGTGTCATCACACTCACACTCACACTCACACTCACACTCACACTCACACTCACACTCACACTCACACTCACACTCACACTCACACTCACACTCACACACTCACACACTCACACACTCACACACTCACACACACACTCACACACACACACTCACACAGTCTCTCTCTCTCTCTCTCTCTCCCACCGCCACACACACACACACACACACAGTCTCTCTCTCTCTTTCCCACACACACACACACACACACACACAGTCTCTCTCTCTCTCTCTCTCTCTCACACACAGGTCCCTCTCTGTCACATGCAGTCACAAGCATGTGACGATGACTGCTTTGTTCTCGTAGCTTGTTTGGCAGGAAAAAGCTATGAGGACCAAAAAATGAAAAAAAAAACAATAAAAAAAACACACAGCCTAAGAAATGTACGGGTGGAGCCGCAAGGCCAGGAAGAAAAAAAAATAAAATAAAAAATAAAACAAAAAGCCTTCCTCAAATCCAGACGAGCAGGGAGCTCTGGCTCAGTCAACGGACGAAAACAGCCAGCGGGGAAATACCGCCATCCAGCCACACCTCCACCGATATACCGCCATCCAGCCACACCTCCACCGATATACCGCCATCCAGCCACACCTCCACCGATATACCGCCATCCAGCCACACCGCCACCGATATACCGCCATCCAGCCAAACCTCCACCGATATACCGCCATCCAGCCAAACCTTCGCCACTATACCGCCATCCAGCCACACCTCCACCGATATACCGCCATCCAGCCAAACCTTCACCAACATACCGCCATCCAGCCACACCTCCACCGATATACCGCCATCCAGCCACACCGCCACCGATATACCGCCATTCAGCCACACCTCCACCGATATACCGCCATCCAGCCACACCTCAGCCGATATACCGCCATCCAGCCACACCGCCACCGATATACCGCCATCCAGCCACACCGCCACCGATATACCGCCATCCAGCCACACCGCCACCGATATACCGCCATCCAGCCACACCTCCACCGATATACCGCCATCCAGCCACACCTCCACCGATATACCGCCATCCAGCCACACCTCCACCGATATACCGCCATCCAGCCACGCCTCCACCGATATACCGCCATCCAGCCACACCTCCACGATATACCGCCATCCAGCCACACCTCCACCGATATACCGCCATCCAGCCACACCTCCACCGATATACCGCCATTCAGCCACACCTCCACCGATATACCGCCATCCAGCCACACCTCCACGATATACCGCCATCCAGCCACACCTCCACCGATATACCGCCATCCAGCCACACCTCCACCGATATACCGCCATCCAGCCACACCTCCACCGATATACCGCCATCCAGCCACACCTCCACCGATATACCGCCATCCAGCCACACCGCCACCACTATACCGCCATCCAGCCACACCTCCACCGATATACCGCCATCCAGCCACACCTCCACCGATATACCGCCATCCAGCCACACCTCCACCGATATACCGCCATCCAGCCACACCTCCACCGATATACCGCCATCCAGCCAGACAGGCCGACTCTGCCAGGGGTAACAACATGCCAACGCTGTGCCAACGTGACTGTGAGCCTGGCGAACCCCCCACCCCCACCCCGCCTGCTTCACCCCACACCAGCCACGAGCCACTGTCCCACAGGGGGGCTACACACACACTTCAGCATCTGCAACTCAGCCAAGGTTACACACGCGAAATAGCGCAGAACAGAACGCGCACAAAACCGCGCAGACCCACGGCGCACCTGTACAAAGTGCCACGAGTAAAACTGGGCTAACTATAGCTAACTATAGCTAGCTAGCTATGGCATGTCCTCACCTCTGTAACGTTATTTGTTGTCCTCCGTGTGTCCATACATCTGCATCGGTGGTACGCGCTAACTAGGTTAACTAAAGTAGGGGAAACGCTAACATGTTAGGGTTAGCTAAAGTAACGTTGGGCGATGAAGCTGTGCTTTAAAATCTCGTTCTCGTTCGAAGTGGTGATTTTGGCATATGCACCTGCATATGCACGTGCTTCCTACTAAACGAAGCACCACCTGCGCATGCGTCCCACAGGTCGCCCGTGAGTGTGTGAGTGAGTGAGTGAGTGAGTGAGTGACCACAATTTGCCATGCATAGCCCACGGCGGCAGTTCGTGCGCGCTGTGGAAAAAGAGGAAACCTGTATGACAAGGTAGACAACAGCCGTGTATTAATGACTCAGGTGTGCCAGCAGTGCTGACTGCTAAAAGGTGACTCTTAGCGACACCTGCAATTAGGCCACAGGCTGCGTTCAATCATACAAGCAGTATGGCAGCACATGTGCACACTTTAGTGTGTTGGGAGAGTGTTTGTTAATGCATACATAATCCCCCCCCCCTACCCAAACGTACACATACACACACACACACACTGCACCAAAGCCTCCCCCCCCCTCCCCCCACCGACACAGCAATCTGCCTACTTTTGTCCCAGCTTAAAGTCTTTAGTGGATCCCACAGCACTTTCCGCTGAAGAGACAGGGATGAACATGCGGATTATAAACCCATAGAGAGGCCTTCGCTGGCCGGGCTTTCCCACCCTGACCTGTAGGCACGGCTACGCGACAGTGATCGACGCAGAGCAGGACGCACGGAAAGAGAGAAGAGGTTGGGCACAACGTGCTGCCAAACACACCCATTCAAAACTAAAAAAAAAAAAAAAACACCAAAAAAAAAAAACAATGGGCTCACTCACAAACAAATAAGGCCTCTCCTAGAGAGCGCCAAAGCTGCACACCACCTTCTAGTCCCCATTAAACCACTGCCCAGTATCGCACACCCGTTTTATATAGCTAATATAACCTAATGGCAAGATAACAAATAAAGGTTATTGACGTTACTAATATGTATTTGCCAAAATATACGGATGGGTGATCGCACAACTAGCCGGCAAACAGGAGAGCCACTGATTTTCATTTGCGCACGAGCGGCGGCCGTTTCCGAGAATCTCGCATTGACATTCACCTACCTCCCAAGGCGTAACCTTGAATTCCGGAGCCATCAATAACGGTCATGTACACAAGTTTCAGGCTAATGACACGTTTATAGCAGGCCAAATGGAAACAAATAAAATCCAAACACAAAGGATTTTCCCCTATTTATGGAAGGTATCACCGCCCCGCCTTCATACATGCAGTTAAAAAAAATAACCTAATCGACTAGAATGATGCATGAAACGCACACATCAGTAAAACAAGATATTAAATGACCCACTTCATTATGAACTGATTTATACGACTACAAGCCAATCCGTTCAGTGCGTCAAAATAGAAGGCGAAGACCGTTTAAAATAACTCCCATAATTAATTTAACTTACTGGTCGCAATCGACCAACAGCGGCTGTCAGTTAGCGAATCTCGCACCTCAATTAACATCTAATATGTTCAGAAAGCTAATTTCTGCAACCTCACTCACCAGAAGAAGGTGATGGTTCCGTCATCAAATACTTCAGACTCCGTCGTACGTCGCGAACCGTTCTCTCGTGATCCCTGTTTCCCAGATTTTGGTTTGGTTGCGCTTGTGGGTGCTGCCGGTGCCGGATCGTGGGACCCCCCGGTTGAAGACAAGTCGAGTGACCCGTTGTTGACCTGCTCTTCCGCTGCGGCAGACCGGCTGGTCCCGAAGACCACGCCGCTTTTCTTCGATTCGGGTTTGGCCATTTCGCCGAACGGTGCGCTATCAAGCTTGCAATCCGTATAACGTTAGCTTTCGACAAAAGATATTGCAATATGTCTTTTCACCGTGTCTGATCCACAGTGACGGCCCCACCCGGCGACACAGACAGCATCTGAAGTCCGATCCAGAGATTGCAGCCTCCCGAATCTATGACAAGGTGTCACCTGTTTGCCCGTTCTGTCGTCCAGTACAAACTAGCTAGCTATACCCGCAACAGCTCAAAATGAATTATTAGTTGCGGGTGACAGACGCGAGCTCGTGAGTCAACTTGGTAATCTAGCTACCAAGTCTTGTCTATTAATGATCCGTGACTAGCTAGCTAGTTACTCAACAGTAAAATCCCAGGGTGGGCATTTTGTCCAACATGCAAGCGAATCTATCTCACTAATCCGGCTACGTCTGTCATTTTAGAGTGCCTCACCAATGTCAAACTTGGCTGACTGCTAAGACAGCTAGCAGGGCATGCCCGACTTTACTCTAACGCAATGCATTTTCCCATAGGCTACTCACTGACATACCAGAGTTTGCATAACGTTGTTGAATGTCACTGAAGTGAAATAATTACCCCCATCCAACTTGCTTGCTAACTAAAAAATGCGATGCGGACAGGCGCTGAAACACCGGTACATAAACGTATAAAAGCTATAGCTTTATGAGCTGTCTTTACACAATGATGTCAAGCTGGCGTATTCACGGGTCTCACGTTTGTTTTCGCAACACAAATCACGGTTACCTGCTTTCGCAAGCTAGCGAACACATGTATGCACAATTCCGCGCGTACAAGCCTTGGATATATATTTTTTTTTCAGAACAAACGTAACAAGACAACGAGAACTGCCACCCAAGAAACAAATAATCTTCAAGTTTCCCTTCCGTGTTTCTTTTCGCGCAAACCACATGAAAAGCGACTGCTGCTCAGTCAAAGTCAATTCACGTTACAGCCACTCGCGTCTTGTGCTGCTACACCGGACAGTGGAAACAGAAACAGTAAAAAAAAAAAAAATGAAGTTAGGTCCGCTTTTAGTGTCGTCACTTCCCGTGCACAAAATCGTAAGGCGTCACGCCACCATGCGGATTCGTCATTTGGGGACGCTCCTCCTTTTAAACGGGCTCTGGTACTGGCTGGCAGACGTTTGTCCTCGCATCTATGTGGATACGCAATCATGACCGACTGATGCAGTGATAATCGGATGTACCGAGATGTAGATACTGGCCAACTGTTGGGAACTGCAAACCCACCAGGAAGTGTTTATATATGGAATTATTGAACAAAACGTTATTCAGGTTAGCGAATTTGAACAGAATTACTGAGCCGCCGTATCGGTCCCCTGCCCTGCTCTCAATCAACTTGTAATAACGTTCTGGACAAACTGCATGTTCATTCTGCTACGGCGATGTCACCGTTAGTGACCCTTATCTTCTGCCTGTGATTTGTCGAAATAGTAGCGCTGTGCTGGTAAATTTGGGACAAAGGGCAAGTGTTTTCACCCATTGACCAGTGGCACACGCGGACATCCGAAAAACAAAATAAATGAGGGTAAAAAGTGATCCAGCGCGTGACAAAGATATTTGGACATGGTTATGCAATCAAAAGTATTATGGGGTTTCCAGTTATTTTTCTGGAATAACTGGCAAACAGATGGCATTTCTAAACTGACTTGTATGGAATTTTAGTCTTATCCTCGAAAATTATTATTTCTTTTTTTCATGTGAATAAAATAAGATCGCCCAGTCTGTTTCGTTCATGCCATAGAGTTTTCATTAATTATTCAAGTTCTGTCAATGGAATAAGAGTAGGTCTACATGTGGCTAAATCTGATTTATTGGGTTAGTTTCACTCTCGTCCTAAATGGCTATGTTGGTCAATATAAGATGAATAATGTACTGAATTGCTGACCAGAACCAACAGAGGAAGCAGAAACCTTTGAGGGGCCCAAGACCAGGCTGGGTAGGAATGGATTCCAAACACAAACAGAATGGCCTCTTCTGGCAACTACAATTTATTGTTTTCACATTACAGTACATTACCCGAGGGAAGGGAAAGTAGATGCAATGTGGAGAATGTTCATTTTTGAAGAGGAATTTAGATAGTTAAACCCCCCCACCCCCCACCACCCCCCTTGACCTGAAACAAACACAGTACAGTGTTTGAAATGCATTTACCCTTTTTAAAAAAATAAATCCTTCAGATTTATGACATTTAAAAGAAACATCTACTGTTATCATAATTCAGTCCATCATCCATGATCGTGCATTTTGGTTCTAATGTGTTTTGTTGAAAATTCTCAGGAGTCTGCAGAAGTTAGGAGGGGAGTGCAATTTTATTGGCATCTGGAGAGTTTTAAATATTTCAAACACACATGACTGACCCAGGTCATTACAAGACTGACACAGTAAATCACCCAAAATTTGGGTGGGAGGAGACAACTTGCAAAGGGGGTACTTACACTCCCCCACTGCAGTGCAGTCAGGCTGGGTTATTATATTTATCCCCCCAAATGTGCAAACTAGAACAGGGGTCCCCTAAAACGACAACCCTGGATCTGAGGAACCCAACTTCAATAAAATGCATTGCATTTGGTTCCCGTGATGAAGATATTCATTCATAATGAATGTTACCAATAATATTCTTAAACCAAGCGAGATTTAAATGATCTGAATGACTGACATATGAAAGAAGTCATTCATGAAATACAAACAATGTTCTTCATCGAGAATTTTGTTGAGAACCAGCCCCCCTCCCCCCTTAGAGGATCTCCAGATCCCAGCCCGGGACACCCGTAGTGGCCTTGTGAGCGAAGGTTACAGGTCCACATATTGGGGTGTGCCACTGTTTCTGACGGTTATGAAAGAAAAATCTGAGCTACATAAAGGAATGGATTATGCATGTTTATTTTTGGTGCTGTTGCCAACTCTGGTTGATGAAGTTCTGTTCTCTTTCATTGCAAGTCACTCTGGATGAGACCATCTATTAAATTAATAAAATGGAATATAATGGAATATAATGAAGTATCGCATTCAAAGACAAATTCTCACATCGTTCCATTTTGAAACAAAAGGTTGCTTTAATCATCCATATTAAGCATCTCTCAGAACTCGGGATGCCATTACTCCTGTGAAACCAGTTTTTCCTTGAGCCTGATATGAGTCAGCTCTCCAGCTTTGTGAAGTCTCAAAAAAATACATTCATCAGTGGGGTAAGCATGACTCAAAAGCATTTGCAATTGCAGATATATTAATAACATGGAGAGAATGACATTTATTTTGATAGATGCTGATTTGTGATCTAAAGATCAAAATTCTAAAGACGTGTCAGTTGGATATGCGAAGCATATTTTTATTTTTAAAAGTTTCATATTGAAAATGGACATACTAAAATGGAGTTTATATGTCCAAGCCTTGTCAATCATACCGAAAACATTGCACACATAATCTCAATAATGCCCCACATGCCTCTCATTTTTCTGGTCTCAACCACCATGTTTATATTCCAGTTATTATCCTACACCATTATTCTCATTAAGAAAATAAAATAAAAGATTTTCTATTTTAGACATTAAAACATATTTTATTGTTGCTCCCTGCAATAAACCCTGCCCAAATTCCCTCATACGAGTGTAAAATATAGTAGGCCAATGTAAGAATCCCCTCCAATACACCAATCAGCGGAAGTATCTGAGTGGCGAAGGAAGGCATGTAGTCTTACCCGGTGATACTGGAACAGGATTAATTTAATGTTGTGTCACTTATCTGACTCCAAAATAGTGTTTTAACCTTTCCTCTGTGCTAGCAGTTATGCATAGCAGACTGCAAATGACCAGCCAGTAGTGGGGCTCTATAGTGATCGCCGTCTATCTTGGTGGACGTGCCTCTAGCATGTGTAGTCTGCGTAGATACCGTAGTGCATCTTGCTACGGCACCAGTGCACAGGCGAGTGACTACAGGGTGCAGATATCGTGAGTCCTATGTGTACGCTAGGGCCTTAAATCTGCTAGGCGTGCAGCGGGAAGAGTCACAGAGGAATGCCGGGTTAAAGCGAAAGCAGTTTATTGTTCAGTGTGTTCATTTAGCGGCAGGATACGCTGGTGCAAAATGTGCGTGTAGTGAAATGGCTATTCTGCCCTACAAAGCCTAAGTGCAGTAACTACACAAAGGGTAAAACTGAGAAAAATGGCTTTAAAGTGTTTTAACTGGCCAGCCGTCATGGTTTTTGGGCATAGAAATTACCTCAGGAATACATGTACAATTAGTGCAATATCACTTATATACCTGTAACCCATTTGACTGGCCAGTTAAATCACTATAAAGCCATTTTTCTCAGTTTTACCCTTTGTGTAGTTACTGCAGTTAGGCTTTGTAGGGCAGTATACAGGAGCAGCACGCAGGAGACCGTGTCGACGAGTCTCCTCCAACCATTCCACTTGACCTCTTATACACCCAAGGATCAAAAATAAAAAAAAACCCATATCATTAAAGAATGACACAATCACAACCAAACAGTGCATCAATGACCCTGCTTGCGTTATCTCTGTAGGCCTATGACACCGGGTAACCTTCTTTTGGCACAGCTGAGTGCTGACTCACAGGTTAGCTGGCAGCACTTTCTGTTCAGTTCTGGATGGTGTTCCAATGTGTTTGGTCAGCGCGTGCTGTTCCACAAAACCGAAGACACCAGCTTGTTCCCCATTTCTGTCGGCTTTGCAACAGTACAAAACACGATTACAACACACGTGAACCTAAGCTTTAAAGTAACCTCGACGTAATGCTGCAGAATCCTGCAGAATGTTTTGCAACTGCCATGGCACTGCCTTCTTTATCAAACCCTGTTGACTTCCTGTCAGCACTGTAAACACAGTCTGTTTTCCTTTTGGGGGTCTGATAAGGACACATTGTTATGAACCACCCTACACTACACCTACGTTATATTGAAATGATCGTGATGCAATATAGACCATATTAGGTGTATACACCTCCTTTGGCATTCCTTCAGTAATGATAATTGCAGCTGAAATTGAGAAGGCACTCGAATTCCACTTGCTTTAATTGTACAGTACAGTCTGTGATGACGGGGTGCCTTTCAGAGTGGAAAGAAGTCACCTGTGTTAAGACGACAAACAGTCCCCGTTTGCTTACGTCAGGGGTGTCCAATCCAATGCCATCCAAGGAAGGCTGATGTGGGTGCAGGTTTTTTTTTTGTTCTTTTTTTTTGGGGGGGGGGGGGGGCAGGACTACGACATCTGATTCAACTCGTCACGGTGTTCAGTCAGCGCCTCAACATTTAAAAACGGGTGATGTTTTAGTGCTAGACTAAAACAAATCCTGCACCCACATTTGGTCCTTTCAGGGGTGAACTGGACACCCCTGGTTTACACAGTGGAAATGAACGGTCAGACCAGACAGAATGAGAAGAGACCCTCATCCCAGTTTACCAACCATGACACACAGTTTGCCTCTTGTGTCCCCCAGGAATGGGACGACTTCAGTCTTCTGGGCATTGGGCCGTCATCAGCCACCAGTGAACGCTATTGGTCGAGCAGCTACCCACAAGCCCACTTTTGTTTGAGCTACACATGAAGCATCTTGGGTCCAGCTCGTTTCTGGAGTCTGACTCACAAGCTGCTGAGCGATAAAAAGCCGTCGCTGACGTCACAGTGCTTTGGAGAGCACATGCATTGCGAGTAGTTGCCATTCTTTGTGGCTGATGTCAACGTTCACTCGCTCCAGGCTGTTCAGCCTTTGTTGAGAAAGGGTGAGGCCTTGTTTTTTTTTTTTTGTTTTTGATAAAATCCGATCTCTCAATCCAATATGTGCCTGATCTACACCATAAGATTTTACCTTAGAAAATGTTTGATTTGCTACATTCTTGGTCAGCTTGGTCAGCTCTTTTTAAGTCCCTCAAGCGGGACAGCAACAGGTGACTGTCATTTGCCTCACCAGAACTGAACTGAGTTCACACCAGTTTGCACCACACCTGTTCCGCTAACGTGACTGGTCCACCTCAGCTGGTGATAAGAGCACTAATGGACCGGGCAGTTACGTTTAAATATTCAAAACCTTGGCTTGACACTCTCCACATTGTGAAGTGGTTACACAAGCGATAAGGCCGGTTCAGGCAGTCAATGCGTATTTGACAGTTGATAGTGTTATCGTCAGCGAAGGCTAATCCTCAAACGTTTGAGCAAATACAATGGCTTTGCATCAGCCCTTGTTCGGTATCACCACTCTAACTGCGAAGGTTCAAAGGCCCGTGGCATTCAGGTGTGAAGCATTTTAGCAAACACGGGTAGCCAATAATCGGCTGTGCGAGGGGGAAAATCCGGGCAAACGCAGTGAAATCCGCGGCCTTGGAGTTCAAGGGTGGAAGAAACACACGGCAGGAGTTTTCACTTTCTGACCCCTGGACTTTCCCCCTCTGTCGGTTGTACAGTATGTTCTCAGGACATGCTACACTAAACTGAAAATGACCACATTTGGACATGGACCGGTGTTAGAATTCTAAATTTCTCTAAACTAGAGATTTGGGGCAGTTACAAATCACTGTATAATAACGACTAAACGGCTTCCCAGCAACATTTTTGATATTTTTGGGGGGAAAATTTGAATAAACGAAATATAATATGTGTTTTTGGTGTGTTTTTGTCGCTTTCTTTAAAATTCAAGTTTCACTTTTGTAGAATTTACAAATATTATATTGTTGTGGAGACAATTATGTATTAAATATCCATTCTCCCTGTTACGGTTGCTCTCAAGCCCCCGCAAACATAAGCGATGCCGACATCAAGGTTTCCCAAAATAACCAATAACTTTATTTAAATATATATAAGGAATACTAAAATAGCGGCAAAACACCAGATAAAATCAAGACCCGGCCGTGGTCGAGAGGTGAGGAGGAAAAACTCCCATCTCCTGAGAAGCCGACTCCAGGCTTCTTAAAAGGGCACCGCCACAGGTGCTCACAATTAACGTTAACAAGACACACGCGTGTCCAAACGGCCAGCGCCCCCACCTGAGGCGGAGGGACGTAACACTCCCATTATACAACTTTAACATACACTAAGGCAATATACGTATAATTACATATGTAATGTTAATTAGTTGTAATTGCATATGTCTATGTACTAGGGATCCACATTTTGGGGGGGCCCGCAACTACATTTTTTTTTCTAAATTAAAAAAGGGGGTCCAGTGCCATATCCTTTAGGGGACCCAGAATTCCTAGATACGCACCTGTATTTACCAAAAACTCTAAGACTGTTGCTGCATAATCCACAATGTGCTAGCAATTACATTATTACATTTTGTTAAAAAGAAGCAAAATGTCTGTGTAGGGCGATTTGTCCTAAAACACCTGGTTGCTTTATTGATGATAAAATAAATAAAAGACATGTCTTTTGGGCAAAAACAGTCTGCTGTTGGATAATGACATCAGATTACACTACCATGACATTCTTCGATTACCCAACAAATAACCCATGAACCACATTAATTGTCAAAGGTAAAACTGGCCTTAAAATTTAAACAAAATAACACGTTTCCTTGATATAACCCCCCGCCCCGCCCCACCCCACCCCATCCCGCAAAAAACACAATATTCTGGGCTTTCTGGTTGCACATCACACACCCCTCCTTCGTAAACTGGAATACACAGGATAAGGCACACTATGAAGAGGCTAACACTCAAACCCACGCTAAGTAAAGAGGAAGCGCGCGGCTGCAGCAGGAGCAGAGCAGGAAGCCGGCGGCGGCTCCAGCGTACAGGGCGTTTCAGAGGAAAAGATGCGCTGCAGGAAACACGGAAAACGTTCAAGCTGGATGGTGCGCGGGGAAGAGGCGGTTAGCGCAGGCACGGCCCCGATTCGTCAGCGCTGGTCATGTGATCCCGGAGGGAAGCAGGCGGACAGACACACAGGTGGCCAGACGCTCACGCCGCGGAAGTCACCTCCTGACGCTAGAGCAAAAGTGCACAACAAGGGCCGATCCGTTTCAGGGTTTTGTGCCAACCTCTGCTAAATGATCTGACACTTTGTATAAGCACCAGCTGCAACCTAAAAGCAAATCCTTAAGATTTCAGCTCCTAGCTCATGGAGATATCAGACAGCTAAAACTAAGGTAATTGGTTGGAACAAAAACCAGCACACAGATTTGACCTCCAGGACCGGAGTTGTGCACCCCTGAGCTAGGGGCACAAGGCTTTGCCTGTCACAGTGATGTGATTGGCCATGTAGCAGCTCATTAGCATGCAACATCAGTCCTGTTCCCTCATCACCACAGATCCTCTACAGCAACCAGATGGTCAACTCCTGTGCTCCTTAATTCCCTATAGTAGGAGGGCCCGGTTGGTAACAGGAGTTTCCAGTGCTAACTCTTATGAAAAAATCACATGATCAAAAACCATATGTGTTCAAAAACCACATGTGAACATCCAACATGTGAACGATAAAACTCTTGCCACTTATGAGATGAGAGTGGAATAAGGCAACCTATGCCAAAAGTAAGTGGCATGTAAAAATGGGAAGATACAAATTACTTAATATGGCCTATTTTCACATGTGGAAATTTTCATTCACTTGTGAAAAAGCCAATTACATGTGAAAATGTCCAATTCACGTGTGACATTTTCTTTTCAGATGTCAATATTATCATTCTCGTGTGAAAATGTTAAATTGTGTTTTCAAATCCGAAAATGCAAATTTCATGTGATTTTTACATTACAACTTGAATAAATATTGAATTAATTATATGAAAATTGATGAGGAGACAACATCTGCTGCAACCAGCAATATCCTTATCGTGAATATTCATAAGAAAATATTTGAAATATTTGAGCTTTAAAACGGGTAAAAGACAGAGAATAAGAACGCACAACTGACCATCTGGTTGGGCGAAAGGGTCTGTGATACTGAACCTGTGTTAAGGCTGCTGAATTAGAATACACAGCTGGCCATCTGGTTGTGCAGTAGGGTCTGTGATACTGAACCTGTGTTAAGGCAGCTGAATTAGAATACACAGTTGACCATCTGGTTGTGCAGTAGGGTCTGTGATACTGAACCTGTGTTAAAGCTGCTGAATAAGAATACACAGCTGACCATCTGGTTGTGCAGTAGGGTCTGTGATCTGGTTGTGCAGTAGGGTCTGTGATCTGGTTGTGCAGTAGGGCCTGTGAGCTGTGCTACTCATCGATGTAAGGCAGCTTCTTGTTGGCACCGTACCCTGCTTCGTCATCTCTGTACCCCGCCCTGGGTTCCTGGGGCCCCGCTTTAGCTTCCTGGGGCCCGGCCTTGGCTTCTTTGGATCCTGGTTCACCTTCCTTATCCGCTGTCCTTGCTGGTCCTGTGTCCTGGAGGCCCTTGGCTATGGACACACACACACACACACACACAAAGTACACACACATACAGCACACACACACACACACAGTACGCACACACATACACATACATACACAGTACACACACATACAGCACACACACACACACATACACACAGTACACACACATACAGCACACACACGCACACATACACACACATACAGCACACACATATACAACACACAAACACACACAAACATACACAGTACACAGTCATACAGCACACACACAGTACACACACACACACACACACACACACACACACACACACACACACACACACACACACACACACACATACATACATACAAACATCCACATTTCAGAAATCAGAGCGTAGGAGACGGCCATCTTGTTGTTCTGTGTACAAACCCCATTTTAATGGAAAATACATGTTCACCAACATTTGGAATAACTAATTTGAAAGTACTTAAGGCAATATAACTGTACTAGCAAAACACCCATAAATCCAAATAATACTGACAAAAGAATGACTGTTGGGTGGAATGAAATGTAGGAAAGCAGGGGTCACACAACAAGCCCAGATCCATTCCAGGCGTTTGTTCCAAATTTGGTTCTTCATTACCTCTTTTGCTCAATTACGTCCTTGATCTTTTTTTTAAAAATTTTTTTAAACAGCTACAGCTAAACACTGCACATGTATCCTTGGTGTAAACGACTGTGGTCTGACACAGGAGTGACCCAGTGGTCTATACAGCCTTTTAGAACGCTAACCCGGGGTAACCAGTTAAAGCAAAAACCAGGAAAAGGAGTATTGGACTTGGACGAAAGAGGATGGGAGATGTGCGCTGGACTAATGGATCAAACTCACCTGGAGGATCGGGAGCTTCTGTGCCGCGACTGAGCGTGCTCTGTGCGAAACATTCTGCCATCCATGACAGCACCTCCGTACAGTACTTCACCTGCGTAAAGAGGGAGGAAGAGAGGGGGAGAAAGAAAGAGAGAGAGAGAGACAGAGAGGGTGCGAGAGAGAGAGGGAGAGAGAAATAAGGATAGACAGAATGAGATCAGTAAAAAGAGTTGGAGAGAGTGAGAAGCAAAGAGAACAAGACGTGCACAGAAGGAATGCAGGATGAAGAAACAGATGGAAAAACAGTGAGAGAGAGAGGAAGAAAAAAGAAGAGAGAAAGAGACAGAGAGGTGGATATTTTCAGCTGTGTGGGTGTCTTTGTTGAGTGCAGACTCTCTCCAGCGACAACAGTATATAAGCAGATCACCTGAAGGTGGGCTTCTTATAACTGTAGGGTGTATTTACCTGGGACTGCACTGATTTACCTGGGACTGCACCGATTTACCTGGGACTCCACTGATTTACCTGGGAATCCACTGATTTACCTGGGACTCCAGTGATTTACCTGGGACTCCAGTGATTTACCTGGGGCTCCAGTGATTTACCTGGGACTCCACTGATTTACCTGGGACTCCACTGATTTACCTGGGACTCCACTGATTTACCTGGGAATCCACTGATTTACCTGGGAATCCACTGATTTACCTGGGACTCCACTGATTTACCTGGGACTCCACTGATTTACCTGGTACTCCACTGATTTACCTGGGACTCCACTGATTTACCTGGGACTCCATCGCTGAAAAGCGCTTCTCCTGCTCCTTGTACCCTCCAGCGATCCTCAGCAGGGCCTGAACCCTGGCCAATAAGGAAGGAACTGAGTCAGAAGGGTCACATGACCGGGTGACAGTATGTAACCAAAATAACAAAAAGCTTTTGTCAAGATAAGCAATGTGCCTATTCCTCATTTAATGAGGTCAATGTCCCCAAAAGTGAGATTTGCATGTTTGTATGTTGGCATATTTTTATGTAGTGTATGAGTATGCATGTTTCTGTGTGCATATGTGTGTGTCTCTATGTGTGTGTGTGTACATGCGCGTGTATGCATGCATGTGTGTGTATGTGTGCGTGTGTGCATGTGTGTGTGTCTCTATGTGTGTGTCTCTATGTGTGTGTGTGTGCGTGTGTGTGCGTGCGTGCGTGCGTGCGTGCGTGCGTGTGTGCATGTGTGTGTGTGTGTGCGTGTGTGTGTGTGTGTGTGCGTGTGTGTGCGTGCGTGTGTGTGTGTGCGTGTGTGTGTGTGTGTGCGTGTGTGTGCGTGTGTGTGTGCGTGTCTCTATGTGTGTGTGTGTACTTGCGCGTGCATGCATGTGTGCGTGGGTGTGTGCGTGCGTGCGTGTGTGTGCATGTGTGCGTGTGTGTGTGCGTACTTGGAGGAGGTGCTCTTCAGTCTCTCCTCGCTGCTCTCTCTTTGCTGCTGCTCCAGTTTGGCCAGATAATTCTCCTTCTGCACCGACTCCCAGGTCATCAGCTTCTGATCCAACCCGGGGGGCAGCTCCCTCTCTAAACACACACACACACACACACACACACAACAGGACTTCTATTTCTGCAGCTCCCTCTCTAAACACACACACAGGTTCCTGCAGCTCTGGGTGTTCTCTAAGGTCATCTGATAGGTACAGTACATCAAACAAAACTTTTGTCTTGTATATGTATCTCATAGCAAGGATATGCAGCAGTAAAGTTAGTAACAGTAAAAATACAACAAAATTAAAATAATGAAATCATGTTTGATCACATGTTAATTCTATGTTAATTATTTTTTTCTCCTGCATAGTGTAAAGATTCTCTGGTCATAGCCTCAGCAGTATGGTGCTGTGAGGTTTGGTGTTTGCACGGCTCAGGGTAGGCCTCGTTCTCGGGCGCCCTTCCAAACCCCGCACCTTACAGCATGTCAGGGGTGATGTAACGACTGAAGAATGCTCTGACCTGTTTCAGACCTCATTCACACACCTGTGCTAATGCTGGGCTGGGCTGCCAAGGCACTCTACATTCGTCTGTGTCCATGCAAATAAACCAAATGGTTTTTGTATGGTTGAAATTTTGATCTGACAATAAGCCATTTCAAGCACACACACACACTCATGCGCTCACATGGGCACACACATACACAAACACATATATATGCAAGCACACATACATGCATACACACACACACGCACGTACACATGCACACGCGCACCCATATGCACACACACACACACGCACACATGCACACACACATGCACACACCCATATATAAAAGCACACATACACACGCACGCACATGCGCACACACACGCACACACACATATGTAAACACACACACATGCACGCACACACACGTACACACGCGGTTCTGAGTGACGCACCTAGATGCTCCTGCTTAGACTCCGTCCTATTGGCCAAACAGAGCAGCAGCTGGTGGCAGTGGCTGATTATAATAAAGGGCGGGGCCAGGGCGGGGCGGCCATGATACTCCACGATCAGGTTGTAGCGCTGGAACTTCCAGAAGATGTCCGCATTCTCCTGGACCACCTGGAAGGTGTAGCTGTGTCCAGAGTGGATAAGTGATTCAAATAAGGTAACTTACATTTTGTACTTTAATAATGTTGTGCACATACTTTGTGGTCTGCAAATATTGCTCAGGTAACTAATGTTGTATTGTAAGGTGCTCTGGATGAGAGCTTCTGCTAAATGAACGTAACATAATGTAGTGTAATAGATAATGTGGCTGGTAATGTACTGTAGTGTAATAGGTAATGTGGCTGGTAATGTACTGTAGTGTAATAGGTAATGTGGCTGGTAATGTAGTGTAATAGATAATGTGGTTGCTAATGTAGTGTAATAGGTAATGTGTCTGGTAATGTACTGTAGTGTAATAGGTAATGTGACTGGTAATGTAGTGTAATTTCAGTAACATGACTGCTACAGACCTGAGTGGGCAGGTTGAACAGGTGGAGCTGCTCACCTGAACATGGCGATGAGCAGGTTGAGCAGCAGCACGTTGGTGACGAGCAGGTAGATGACCAGCAGGAGAATGACCAGCCAATTGGCGTAGATGTTGGGACAGGGCGGCAGCGTGCCCGCGAGGATCTCCTCCAGCTCCGTGGTGCAGTTCATCTCCGGCATCCGGGCCGCTGCAGGGGGAGGAGAGACAAAGCAAAGAGCGTCAGCTACCGCTCACACTGGGGTACAAACACAACCAATCAATCATTTGTGCTGTCTTCAATCTGAAGGTTGGCTTTCATGGTCCTCCAACTGTTTCTCTCCTCAGCCTTTCTCTTGAGTTGTTCATATCTTCTTTCTCTGCTCCATCTCTATGTCATCCAGCCACATTATGTGTTGTCTTCCCACTCCTTGTTTCCCTTCAATCATCCCTTCCAAAACACAACACAAACACAACACAAACACAACACAAATACAATACAAACACAATACAATACAAACACAACACAAACACACAAATACAAACACAATACAAACACAACAATGCCTCCAGTTGACTGTGTACAGTCTGTCTTCACCAAACAGAA
>NC_049216.1:34974210-34979210 GCF_013347855.1 Anguilla anguilla | reverse complement strand
CCAAACATTTAAATGATAAAATATTCACCTTTGCCCCCCCCTCCCCCCGCCCCACTGCCCCCGGGAACCGGACTCTTACCTGGACTCCATCGTGGGCGAAGAAGAACTTGGCGTCGGCCTCGGTGGCCAGGTCTAGGACGGTGCACTTGCTCCAGTAGCGCGTTTTCCTCACCAGCAGGGCGTAGGCCCGGTCCTCACTGTTACTGTAGCACTCGCTGAACAGGTCTGCGGTGCAGAGCCAGCAGGACCGCGGGGGGGGTCAGCGTGTGTAATCATGGTGTGGAATAACACCATTACTTTAATAACTTTATTTACGCAGTGCTTTAACGCAGTTGTTGCGCTTAACATTGATACAATGGGGAAAACTATGAGAAACAACTTTTAGCGTGCATGTGTGTGTGTGTATGTGTGTGTATGTGTGTGTGTGTGTGTGTGTGTATGTGTGTGTGTATGTGTGTGTGTAGGTGTGTGTGTGTGTGTGTGTGTGTGTATGTGCGTGCGTGTGCGCGCATGTGTGAGTGTGTGTGTGTGAGAGTGTGTGTATGTAAGTACATCCCGGTGGTGTGTGTTCCTGGCTCACCCAGAGCGAACTGCTCATATTTGGCGTCCTTCATGCTGCGTGCAGACTCCGCCTCTGACTCCAGGTGCGCCATCTCCTTCAGGATCTTACAGCCCGCCAGTGCAGTGGCCACAGCCTCAGGACCCTGCCACAGCAGAGCCACAACACACCGCTACACTGTTACCATGGCAGCATTACAGTACTACAACAACACACCGCTACACTGTTACCATGGCAGCATTACAGTACTACAACAACACACCGCTACACTGTTACCATGGCAGCATTACAGTACTACAACAACACACCGCTACACTGTTACCATGGCAGCATTACATCACTACCACAACACACCGCTATGCTGTTACCATGGCAGCATTACAGTACTACAACAACATACCGCTATGCTGTTACCATGGCAGCATTACAGTACTACAACAACACACCGGCCCGCCGTCACCATGGTATCATTACAGTACTACAACAACACACTGCTATGCTGTCACCATGGCAGCATTACATCACCATCACAGCATCATTTCATCACTACCACTGCGTCATTATATCACTTCCACATCAACATTACATCATTACCACACCATTACCACACTGCAACTATACCATTACACTGCCATCACACCATCATGGAGGCAGAGAGGCCAGCACACACTCTCCCCCCCTGCCTGACCTCAGAGTGACAGCCACAACACCATCCACACATTACGCACTGGGAATCCAGTGCTCCTTCTCCATTTAAATAACACCTGTCAGATTAGGAGCTGCTCCAGGACAGCGAGTGCGTACGCATGGATATCATCATGCCGGGTTACGCAAATGAGCGGGGTGTGCTGTTTTTGGGTTTTTCGGCGAGGCGCGCACCATGGCCCAGAAGTAGTTGGCCATCTGCTGGCGGTTCTGGAGCACGGCCCACAGGAAGAGGTCCCGCCAGGGGTTCTCACAGCGCTCCTCCATGTCCGGGAGGTTCTTCTGGGAGTGGAAAAGCCGTCCCTTCTTCCCCTTCTCCTTCTCCTGCAGAGAGACCCACAGGGTCACTGTACCCTTCAGAACCCTTCACCCCAGCCTGAACCCCCAAAAAGGTTCCCCTTCTCCTGCACAGAGACCCACACGGTCACTGTACCCTTCAGAACCCTTCACTCCAGCCTGAACCCCCAAAAAGGTTCCCCTTCTCCTGCAGAGAGACCCACACGGTCACTGTACCCTTCAGAACCCTTCACCCCAGCCTGAACCCCCTAAAAGGTTCCCCTTCTCCTGCAGAGAGACCCACACGGTCACTGTACCCTTCAGAACCCTTCACCCCAGCCTGAACCCCCTAAAAGGTTCCCCTTCTCCTGCAGAGAGACCCACATGGTCACCTAGTGTCCGTCGGGGGCACCCACCGTGGGGAGCTTCTGGTAGAAGCCCTTGCAGGTGTCGTGCAGGAAGTCCTTGAGCACCTTGGAGACCTCGTGGAGGGTGAAGCGGCGGTCGGACTGCTCGCTGTGGGGGGGGCCGGGGGCGCGGGCGGTGGCCAGCAGGACCTGCTTCTCCTCGTGCTTCTTCAGCAGCAGGTCGTGCAGCAGGCTCTTCTCCGACACCGAGCAGTACAGCTCCTGCAGGCGGCCGTACGTCAGGAACTCCCCCAGGTTCACCCCGTTGTCCACGAACAGACGCACGAAGTCCGGCTTGTCGTTCACCAGCGCGTCCATCATCACCTCCTCCAGGTCACACGCCTGTGGCAGACACGGGAAGTGCGCAGTGTGTTAAAACGCCAGAAAATCATTCTGATTCCGGAGCTACGTGATATTTGTATTTTTATCCGTTTATTCCGGAGCTCCCCACCCTCCACTCCACGTCTCCGTTGAAGATCTCGCTCTTGGCGATGTCCACGTGGTTCCAGGCCACCGCCAGCTTCAGCTCATCCAGGAAGTCCTGAGCTTCCTGGCTCTGGCTCTTACAG
Source organism: Anguilla anguilla (assembly GCF_013347855.1). Taxonomy (NCBI): domain Eukaryota; kingdom Metazoa; phylum Chordata; class Actinopteri; order Anguilliformes; family Anguillidae; genus Anguilla; species Anguilla anguilla. The sequence goes on along the minus strand of NC_049216.1, from coordinate 34,976,694 downwards.
GCTGGAGAGAGAGGGGGCGGGGTTTAGCACAGAGAGAGCCATGTACTCTGTACTCTAACAGGTTGGAGAGAGAGTGGGTGGAGTTTATATCAGTGCTCTGACGGGTCGATTAGTGAGTAGGGGGTGGGGTTTAGGTGAGACAGGCGTGAGAAGGTGCTCACCCTTGACCAGGGCTTTGAGGATGACCGTGTCCAGCTCAGAGCTCTCCTGTTCAGGGTCGTGGACCGTCAGCAGGTGCCTGTGCTCCACAATCTTCTGGATCTGCAGGAAAAGTAGAGCATGAAAGTGCAATGACATACTAACACTATACTGTGATAGTACACAGTACACTACACGGGACGGAGTGTGGCACAGTGGGTAAGGAACTGCGCTCGTAACCGAAAGGTCGCAGGTTCGAATCCCGGGTAAGGACACTGCCGTTGTACCCTTGAGCAAGGTACTTAACCTGCGTTGCTTCAGTATATATCCAGCTGTATAAATGGATACAATGTAAAGTGCTATGTAAAAAGTTGTGTAAGTCGCTCTGGATAAGAGCGTCTGCTAAATGCCTATAATGTAATGTAATGTAATGATAGCACTATACCTACAGTATATATCAGACCTGGGTCAAATACGTATGTGTTTTGGATACTCTTCTGTGCTCTATTGATCTTGCCTGGTGTAATTGAGCCTGCCAATATGACCAGAAGGCGGGGTTTTGAGAGTATTTCATTGGTTCAAATACACAAGACAAGATCAGTAAAGCATAGAAAATGATTTAAATCCAAAACAAATACGTATTTGACCCAGGTCTGGTATATATATACTGAGCCATATATGCAAAGGCAGGTCTGCTGGTGTCCTAGGCCTTTTATTCATTATTATTATGATTATTATGATTATTATTATGCTAAGCCAATGGCCAAGTGACACAGCTGGAAATGTACAGATGATTCCCTCAGACTGTTAGGCAGTGACTCAGGGCAGTGAAGGGTAACTAATTTGGGCTCTGGCTCCAGGACACAGCCCACTCTGGCCTCGAGCCCCGCCCCCACTGCACTGTCCCGGGACCCTCACCAGCTTGGCCCATTTGGTGATGTCGCTGCCATGGAAACGGCCGTGGAAGGTGTCCAGCAGGAGCTCCTGCACCGTGCTGGTATCCCAGCATCCCCTGTTCATCAGGTCCACCAGTATGTCGGCCACGCCCCCCGACCCCGCCAGGATCAGCCAGGGGGTGGAGTTTAGGATCTCCTTGTGCATGCGCTGCAGAGGGAGGGGTACGGTATGAGCGCCGTGTGTGTGTTCGCGCGCTACGGGACACTGTGTTTACGGGGTACGGGACACTGTGTTTGCGGAGGTGTCACAATGTGTTTGCAGCTGCCTTTCATGGCCTTTCAAATTCAGGGCACAGTATGTTAGTAGCACTAAGCACAGCAGTTTGTAACAATGCGTTTACAGTACAGCAGAGTGCGTTTACAGTAATACAGCACAGTGCATTTATACTAATACAGCAGAGTGCATTTATACTAATACAGCACAGTGTATTCACAGTACAGCACAGTGTATTTACAATAATATAGCACAGTGCATTTACAGTAATACAGCACAGTGCATTTACAATAATATAGCACAGTGTATTTACAGTAATACAGCACAATGCATTGACACTAGTATGGGGCAGTGCGTGTTTAGGAGTACAGCACAGTGCCTTTACAGCAGTACAGCACAATGTGTTTTTAGTAGTTTGGCACAGTGTGTTTACCGTAGAACAACAAAAGCACAGAACATGCTGGAAGGAACGGCGGGACACTGACCTGCAGGATCTTGGGTTCACCGTGAACGAGCAGGCACAACACCGGGATCTCAAAACTGCCCGTCCCTACAGAGGGAAACCGAGACACACACAGAGAGTTTCACCCACTGCTGAACACTTCAGTACAACACCTACTGCTGAACACTTCCCTACAACACCCACTGCTGAACACTTCCCTACAACACCCACTGCTGAACACTTCCCTACAACACCCACTGCTGAACACTTCCCTACAACACCCACTGCTGAACACTTCCCTACAACACCCACTGCTGAACACTTCACTACAACACCCACTGCTGAACACTTCAGTACAACACCCACTGCTGAACACTCCCCTACAACACCCACTGCTGAACACTTCCCTACAACACCCACTGCTGAACACTTCTCTACAACACCTACTGCTGAACACTTCTCTACAACACCTACTGCTGAACACTTCAGTACAACACCCACTGCTGAACACTTCAGTATAACACCCACTGCTGAACACTTCACTACAACACCCACTGCTGAACACTTCCCTACAACACCCACTGCTGAACACTTCAGTACAACACCTACTGCTGAACACTTCCCTACAACACCCACTGCTGAACACTTCAGTACAACACCCACTGCTGAACACTTCTCTACAACACCCACCGCTGAACACTTCACTACAACACCCACTGCTGAACACTTCACTA
>NC_049216.1:34949210-34966710 GCF_013347855.1 Anguilla anguilla | reverse complement strand
GTCCACCCTGCTACCTCTGACCTGCAGTAGCTCCACCCTGATGAACACACATTTTCATCCTTATTTACCCATCCAGCAGGACCCAGAGTTCTCCCCACGTGCACACTCATAGAGGCAGTCCAGCGCAGTGTCACAAACATTTATAATGCGTAACATTAAATCTGTGGAGAGGGCCGCTGTATCAGGGACACCACACCCAGCTGCACAGGCTCAAACACACACATATACCACCCATTACTTATCCTAAATCATTTTACTAGAGCTGGCTATTGGCAGTCATCTCCCTGTTTGATTCGATTTCCATTCACGATACTCCAGTTACAATACAAATGTTACCTAGATACAAAAGAGATTCTCTGGGAATTAATGCTATGAACTGCACAGGCTACATTTTGTATTAAATTAAAAAATAGCAATAATCAACGCGCATTCGCTGAAAAAAACTGTACAGATGCCGAGCTTGATCTCAGGATCATTCCCTCCAGGCTGCAGAGTACCTGGGTAACACCTGCTTTACTGTCGAGGTCACCCCGCTGGGGCTCGGACCCTGACGCTGAACGGGACAGCTTATCCTAATCAAAAGCTTAGTGTGGCCTTTCAGACAGGCCATGATGGTGAGGTCAAAACACAGTCTCATGACAGAGTTTAAAAAAATAAAAATGTAAGACTATATTTATGGTAAAACAAATTTAAAATCTTTAGTATAAGCTGTTAGCAGGAAAGTGAATGGTGATCCCTGAAGGACTCTGGGCAGGGCAGGGCTGGTGTGGGGGGCTGGGGGCAGGGCTGGGATGGGGGGCTGGGGTGGGGTGGGGGGCTGGGGGCATAGTGGGGCTGGGGGCAGGGCTGGGGACAGGAGTGGAGCAGGGTTAGCAGCAGGGCTGCAGGGCAGGGTTGGGGTGGGGGGTTGGGGGCCAGGTTACTCATTCTGGGTTAGCAGCAGGGCTTAGCGCTCACACGCTCTCTGTGTTTTTCAGGTGAAAGTGCAAATGATGTGGAGAGCGGCTCCATGTCACTGAGCAGCAGGGCCGTGGGGGGCGGCAGGTCATCCGCCATTCGGGCTCTATGCAAAGCTGCCATTTGCATGGGGACTGGCACCGATACTGGGCGCGCTGACAGAGGGACCGACTCGGGCCAGGCTTCAATAAACACGCTCCCCAAGGCTCCCTGTCAATCATTTAAGCACCGAAGATGAATATACAAACGTAAAATCCCAACAATAGAGAGCAACAAAAATCATTTCACTGTAAAATATCTTGGGCTCAAACGTTAAACTACAGATTTATTCTGAGTAAATATCGGGTGTCATTAAGCCCTTCCCTTGTATTTTGCGGTCTTGTGCTCGTACCTTTCTATTTTAACAACACAAATATCAGCCCAGGTTATTTCCTGTTTAGACACCTCTATTCCTGCATTGCTCAGGTAAGGCATGTCCGATACTGATACAGGTACCCGTGAGCGTACCTGTCCGGTACCTGTGCACACACCTGTCTCGAACCTGTGTGTGTACCTGTCTGTTACCCATGTGCATACCTGTCCAGTGTCTGTGTGTGTACCTGTACAGTATCTGTGCACACACCTGTTTGGTACCACTGTGCGTACCTGTCTGGTACCTGTGTGTGTACCTGTGTGTTGCCTGTGTGTGTATCTGTTTGATACCTGTGTGTATCTGTCCAGCACCTGTGCGTGTACACCTGTATGCTGTTTCACAAACCAGTTTTGCTTCACCTGGGCATAAAAACACCTGAGAATGACGTGACTATCCCTAGAAGGACAGGCGTAAGAAAGGCCAGCATGGGCTCCACCATGGGAGTATTTGAATAGAGAGATAAACTACAATTGAAGGCTGGTACTGTAGGTACTCCTAGTCTTTTACACTCCTGCACTCACACCCAGTAAATTCAGCTTGATAAAAAGGCTGCTCTCAATCAGCTGGAGATAGCAGGCAAAGGTACTGTAATCCACACCACCGTGCAGTTTGTTGTGTTGTGTTAGTGTTGCGTTAACTCTCGTGTTGACTTCATATTGTGCAGGCAATCCATGCCCACTCATCTTGACTACTAAACACACAGCATAATTGATTTTTTTTTTTGCTGTAACAGACAGGCAACGCTTAACTTTCATTTTGACTTCTGACTTCATAACCGCAGGGTTAAAAAAATACTTTTTGCATCCTGATGGTGTACCGCTTTTATAGAAATATAAAAAGGGTAATGTTTAACTTTCTCTAATGGCAGGGTCGTTCCAGCTAATCAAATTTATCAAATTTCATGCCGGAAAAAATTATTTTGAGGGTTTTCATGTGGTGAAAGGGAGGGGTTACTTCTGACCTAAAGAACAGCACAAAGGTTAACTTATGTATGGCTTATTCCTGGAATGTGCGTAAATCCTGACAAGCGGCTTCCCCCGAGAAATTATTCAAACTTTTACGCATCAGCGAACGCAGCGCTGGACGACCTGACACTGAGAGAGGTAGGATGTGCGCATTCAAATGGCGCCTAATTATTCCCATTTGCCTATTTAAAGTCGCGAAAGTACGGAGACGATTGCGCTCGCTCCAGAACAAGATAAGACCCGTCAAAAAAATCATAAAGCAACCGCACCAGTAAAATGAGCGTTTTTAAAAAAAATTTTATCACGAGTTCAGGCCTCGTCCAGAACACTCAGCCCCTTCAGAACGAAACGCGATAACCGCAGGGAACCTTACAGCCTGACGGGACGTCGGGGAGGACAGGGCAAGCGCATCAGATCAGCACAGTCCGGCCCTTTTAACTGGCTACACGTCTCAGAGACGGGCGTGAAAACAAAAACAAGGGTCTGTAATGCAGAATATAAATGATCTCTGCTAATTTGAGTACATCAAATGACACCCCCTCCCCCTCCCCTGACCATACTCTCCCCATCTAAACAGGGTACAGAGATCCGCACCTGGCAGACTACTGCAAACACCTGTAAGAGAGAGAGACTGGGACAAGTGCAGCAACACACACTCTCTCGCACTCTCATACACACACTCTCTCTCTCTCACGCACTCTCTCGCTCTCTCTCTCACACACACACTATTTTACACACACTCTCTCGCACTCTCATACACACACTCTCTCTCTCTCTCACGCACTCTCTCACTCTCTCACACACACACTATTTTACACACACTCTCTCTCTCTCTCTCACGCACTCTCTCGCTCTCTCTCTCACACACACACTATTTTACACACACGCTCTCTCTCACACTCTCTTGCTCTCTCTCTTTCATACGAACACACACACTATTTTACACACGCTCTCTATCACACACTTCTCACTCTCTCTCATACACACACACACACTCCCTCTCTCACACACTCTCGCTCTCTTTCTCTCTCATACATATATACACACATACACACACACTATTTTACACACGCTCTCTATCACACACTTCTCACTCTCTCTCATACACACACACACACTCTCTCTCACACACACTCTCGCTCTCTTTCTCTCTCATACATATATACACACATACACACACACTATTTTACACACACTCTCTATCATACACACACGCACACACTATTTTACATATACTCTCTCTCTCACATACATACAAACACACTATTTTACACACTCTCTCACACTATTTAATACACTTGCTCTCACACACACACACACACACTGCCACACACTCTCTCTCTTACACACTCACACTTTCAAATACTCTCTCTCATACACACACACTCTCATACACACACACTCTCTCATACACACACACTCTCACACACACACACACTCTCTCACAAAACACTCTCTCACACACACACACACACACACACGCTCCGGGGGCTGGTACCCACCTGTGCCCGGTCCCGTGGTCCTGGCATGCTGGCGTGCCCTGTGACTCTGTGCTGCTCTCCTCTCCCTCACCTGCCAGCTCCCAGCTCCAGCTCCAGACCAGGAAACACCGCACAGGTGAGCCGGTCTCAGCCCCGCCCACCCGGCCCTGCCCACAGGGCAGGTGCAGCCGGGGCATCGCCATGACGACAGTCGCGGCTCCCAGCAGCTCCGCGTAGGAGCACGGCTTCGACGGCGGCTGAGTACCCGCCGGTAGCTCCTGACCCGCTGACCTGAGATCAGTGGAGAACCCGGCCTGCGTGTGACCCAGCCCTGCCGTGCTGACGCTGGGCTGACCCGGGATCAGTGGAGAGCCCGGCCTGCGTGTGGCCCAGCCCTGCCGTGCTGACGCTGGGCTGACCCGGGATCAGTGGAGAGCCCGGCCTGCGTGTGACCCAGCCCTGCCGTGCTGACGCTGGGCTGACCCGGGATCAGTGGAGAGCCCGGCCTGCGTGTGACCCAGCCCTGCCATGCTGACCATAGGCTGACCCAGGATCAGTGGAGAGCCCGGTCTGCGTGTGACCCTGACCATAGGCTGATCAGTAAAAAAAAGAGTGTGTGAGAGAGAGAGAGAGAGAGAGAGAGGGGAAGAGTGTGTGCGTGCGAGAGAGAGAGAGAGAGGGGAAGAGTGTGTGTGTGTGTGTGAGAGAGAGAGGGGAAGAGTGTGTGTGTGTGAGAGAGAGAGCGATAGAGAGGGGAAGAGTGTGTGTGTGCGAGAGAGAGAGAGAGGGGAAGAGTGTGTGTGTGTGTGTGAGAGAGAGAGGGGAAGAGTGTGTGTGTGTGAGAGAGAGAGCGATAGAGAGGGGAAGAGTGTGTATGTGAGAGAGAGAGAGAGAGAGAGGGGAAGAGTGTGTGTGTGTGTGTGTGAGAGAGAGAGAGAGGAAGAGTGTGTGTGTGAGAGAGAGAGAGAGAGAGAGAGGAAGAGTGTGTGTGTGTGTGTGTGTGTGAGAGAGAGCGAAAGAGTGTGTGTGTGTGTGAGAGAGAGAGAGAGAGAGTGTGTGTGTGTGTGTGTGTGTATGTGCGTGCGTGTGTGTGCACATGTGTGTGTGTGCGTGATCTTGGGATGTACTGGCTGTTGTAACAAACATAAACACCTCATTACATTACATTAATTTGGCAGACGCTTTTATCCAAAGCGACGTACAAAAAGTGCATTTCATGGTCATAGACAACTGCTAAACACAGGTTCAGTAAGGTACAATACTTATTTTGTACAGCTATTTCTAGCCAAGAACACAGTTTAGTTCACACAGTGAACACTATTCAGACCTAACCTCTGCAAAGCCAACTAGGCAGAAGAATAAGCTACAGTATTAGGACAAATACAAATTACAAAAAAGTGCTGGGATGGGGCACTCCCTCTATGGGAGTGCCCACAGTACTGGAGTTTGAAAAATAAAGTTCCATTCCAAATAAAACTAAACAAATGAAATGCCTTCAGCCAAAAATATTTTAAAAAAACTGTTTTTCCTCCGACACACAAAACAGCATTGCATTTTATGGACACACAATGTGTCCAGCATCAGCGAAGAACACAGGACACCCACAGAAACAATCTCCAACGTGATATTACGTATTTTAGCCACCAGGAGGCGACATCACATCGCAAAAGGCTTTTTACAGTACAGTAATTAAAATAATTTAGTCATACATATAAAATATAGAACGAATACGTATTTAACTAATCATATACACGCATATATATTAACACAAATACAGATATATTAAACAAGCGAGTTGTTCGTTGATTTTAAATAAGAAGAAAATCGTATTTGAACATGCAAGCCTCACTTGTGAAATACACGAGCTTTCTCTTACGCAAACGACGCAAGAATGATTAGTCTACACTAATATTTGCGCGATATTATTTAACAGAACGGGCCCGGCAACATGAACAAAGTGCATACGACTTTCAAACATTAATACCAGCAGATGAAAAAATATGTTTTGCCCATGATAACAAGACATTAAGCACAACTATTTGAAAATAACAAAATAAAATATGGAATTAAAGTCCCAACTCGAAATTATATAAAGTTAAAATTCAACAAAACACCGTAGGTTTCCATGAATGCAAAAAAGTCCTGATGGAAACTATCATCGAACTGATTGTCTTCGACAATCAGACGGTTTCTCGCCTACACTAACAGCCAAACAAAGGATGGCGCTGTTTTCACACATTCACGCGACTATCAACTCAAACGTACTCCCCACTTTAAATGTGTATTGCCATTGTTCGGAGTAGGGGTGTATAATTTATGTGTAACAGAGTGTACATCATCGCCGTATTTTACGCACGAGAGAGCTCCAGTTTTAACGAACATACGTCGGTAATTCTAATCAGTCTATTGTTTCAAAATAAAGCAAAACGCTTGTATTCATTCATTCAGAGGGAATCAAAATTCCATCTGCTAAAACATCAAATGCTTTCAAAGGACACCATTACTGAACTTGCTAATTACCCTCTTAGTTTGCAATTCCATAGCTGTTTTCGCTTGTCGTTACGAGCAAAAAAGAAAGGAAAAAATAATTAGAATATAAATATCAACACCTTTCCAAATCGCATTAATAAATGTGTTTTAAACATTTGCATATTTTCTTCAAGTTGCCAGCACATTTTGCAGTTTTGCTACTATTGTAACCTATGATTACTTCGGTCTAACAATTGAGGAGCGTGATTACATTTTCCCATTAAGTGCCACACTGATTGCATCAAATTCGTGTGTAAAAGCTAATTACAGTGGCTCTTCACTTGATTTTTTCAGTTCTTTTGTCTCTTGCGTGAAATAGCACTGACTACTCGCGTGAATTCTAGACCACTTCTGGAATCGCATCTCTCTGGTTGTGACCAGATTATGAAAAAATAATACGCTACAGTAGCCAGTAGCCATTCTAGGCTAGTCGGTTAAAGGTTAAAACTCCCCCGAATTCGTTAGAAAAGGGTAGCTACAAGTAACTTGGATGGTGAAACTACACACACACACACACACACACACACACACATATATATATATATATAGAATTTTTATTTTTTTGTTATTGTATAACAATATAGTACGTTGTCACCGAGTGTTGCATGCAACGTATTTCATTTTTTGGAAAACAGTACATTTCCCTTTTTTAAATCTATGCAATTTCTACACACTTCGTTGCCATAGAGTAAGTAGTAAGTTCTCTTGCAGGACGTGGCTAGCAAGGGATTTGAGAAGCAAGGAGACAGAGAGAAAGTGGGGGATGGTGGTGAGGGTTGAGGGGGGGAAAAAACTACATCGTAAGCAAAACCTTCCTCGGGCAACAACAACTACACATCGGCTGTGCGGCAGCACCTCAATCACCCACAACGCTGACATGCCGGGGACAAATCACAGACCTCGCTGAGCTGGCGCCGATCCAAGGGCGCTCCCAGCCCAATGTGAGTGGAGTAGAGGCGTGTCCAGCACGAGAGGGCGGGATATAGCTAAGCCAATGGGAAGGTCGGCGATGTGGCTATACAAACCTGCACACCTTGGGGACTTTAAATACCAGTTTTAGTACACAGCTGTGCCACACATTTAAATGTACTCTCATGTACCTCTGCGCTGACTGGGAAAAAAAGAGCGTAAACATACACACGAAATAGCCGACCAAGCTCCGTCTGGAAATCTACAGCGTTCCTGGGGCAACGACATTGAGTTTGTTTTTGCATTTTTCTTATTCTTGTTGGATATCGAGATTTCACAATGTCAAATGTCCAGCTATCGAATAGCACTCTGGAGCGGCTGGCCGCGCGGAGAACCTTTCCGCTGCATGCACGCACCAGCGCCTGCAGGAACCTTTTCGGTCCGGTGGATCACGAAGAGCTAAACCGGGAGATGAAAATGCAGCTGCGGGAAATCTCCGACCGGGACCAGCGCCGGTGGAACTTTAACTTCGAGACGGATACTCCGCTGTCTGGAGATTACGAGTGGGAGGAAACGCCTACGGACTCGACACCCGTCTTCTACCAGGAGTCCGTGCAGACGGGGAGAAACAGGGTTGCAGTGTCCGTGCCGGCGAAGGTGAAGCCGTGTTCGGACATGGCTTCCAGGGACTGTGCTACGCAGGACGTGCCGGCACCTCGCCCCGTCGATGACCGCTTATCCACTCCCGAAGCTACCCTGCCCCGCTCCGGCGAGTTAAACCAGGAGAACTGCTCGGACAGACTGAACTCAGGGAAGCCAAAGCGCAAAGCCGCCGTGTGCGCCCGACGGAAAAGGACGTCCACTACTGAGCTGACAACGACCACCACAACACACATTACAGGTAAGCGTATACTTTCGGGTCTCTCTTAACGCAGCAAGCCAAATGGAGATCAATGTGCGCGACGGTATTACGCATTTGAGTGTAACCACTATTTAATATGGGTAGCATTTATTAACGTAAATTTCACCCTTCTTTTAAAATAGATTTTTACATGAAAAGGAAAAGAATGTCCGAAGCGAAGCAAAGCGAAAACTCCTCCCAGAATTCTACACTCGCAATTCCAGTGGAACAGACTCCACGGAAACGAATTCGCTAAAAAGGTATGTATGTGTCTGTGTTTTTTTAAATGCGACTCACTTTAAATTTATGGTGAGAGTCAAATGTTAGGTTTCGTTGTGACCATTAACCATAGGCGGTGGTTATAGTACGTTGCCATGCGACTGGAGATCTCATTACAGTGTTACCTGATTTTCTTTGAACAGTCATGAATCTCGGTTGTGACTTCGCTTGGGAGAGCGTAAGAAAGGGGGGAGGGGAATGTACGTCACTTTGGCGGGAAAGGTTCTACTAGATGGTGACGTTTGCAGGAAAAGGATACGATTGTGTTTCTCTGTATGTGTGTCTCTCAGGAAATAGCTGACTCGTGCATTTTCTCGTCCGGGGGAACGTGTGTGAAGATAAAGCAAACAGTATGAAATGTATCTATAACGTGCTACTTCTTTTTTCCGACAGGCATTTTGCACTGCGAGATTGTGAAGACCGTTTCTTCCGCGAGCAGCCAGAGGGAGAGGAGGACACGGAGAGAGTTACCGCGCGTACGGTCGTCCATTGCTTGGCGCTCTTGCGCGGGGCGCACGCGTCGCCTCTCTGGACTGCGGTGGAGAGCGTACTCGCCGAAGGACTTAATTCAGACAAATGTAGCAAACTTGTGGCTTCGTGTGCAGTCACATGACAGTGTTAAAATACATTAACAACTGTGCAATCTTAAGTAACTTTAAATGTCTACACTGGCCAAAAGTGTACAGCTTTAAAAAAGACTATTGAGTTATATATTTCTGTTGAAAAATATGTATCTTGAGTTGTGTAAATATATATTTTTTAAAGAATATTCTAACTTATAATTTTTTTATTTATGTTTCACCTTATTTGCAAATGCCTGTCGTAGCCAAAGGGCGACGTTTTTTTATTTTCAAAGTGTTTTTATATTGTGATGTTTTGCAATCAGTAATGTAGCTTTCAATAGTACACTTGAAAGTAGGGTCCATTGTGTTTCTGAGCCGTTTCATATATCACTGCCCTCTACTTGTGTTCCACGAAAACAAAATAAAACGTTATTTTGCTCTTCTAACGAAGTTGTGTTGAGTTTTCCATATTTTTTAAAAATTATTTCTTTTTTTGTCCACGCCAATTTATCCTGGCCTGTCTTGCTTTATTTATTTATTTATTTATTTGTTGCGTTATTCTCGCGCTTGAAACCTACAGGACACGTCCGCTTTCGGGATCTCGCATATATACATAACACACCTGTCTCCAAACGATCCGGCCTAACAAAGACTGACAAATGCTAGCATTCGTTTTTTCCTGATTGACACCCCCTCCCCCCCGTAATCCTCCCCTGGTCCACCAAGCCGCCATTAGTTTATAGGCTATCCAGCATCTGCTGCTCTAGTTCTGTCGCCCGCACCAGACACAACAGGGCCGTGATCTTTCCCGGCTTACGTCCGTCTCGAAAATCCTCTTTATGCTCGTTTCACTGCGTGGAAAGTAAGAATTAACCTCGGATTTTAAGGACACGCGGCCGTTGGGATCACAAACTCACGCGCCGCAAATGTAATGTGCAAAAAAAAAACCGAGCTTAGGCACGGTAGCAGGGGGAAAAAAAACCTTTAGGCCAGAAAGCTGTTGACACTCATAGTGAATCTGTATGCTTACTTTTTAAAGCATCTAGCCGGTGTAAGACCTGCTTTACAGTTAAATGATCAAAAGGTCAAAATTCCAGTTAAAGAGATTTTAAACGACACCCAACAGACACAGAGGCCCGTAAGACACATACAGTATTATTATTGTTATAGCATATTTTGTTTCCTCTTCGTTTTGTGTAGTGTTCATTTAATAGAGCACCACGTGGTTTTGCATATGCCCAACAACCTTGCATTCAAGAGGCAACTTTGCTACAAAATATGAAAGTAAATTGTACAAACAGTATGCTTCTTATTTCAACTGCAGTGGGCTATGCAAAATAAACACGTACGACAAGCAAGTATCACAATGAATACTCAATTCCGCAAGTCGCTGTTGCGGCGAAGGGGGCAGCTGTGGGATATAGGGTGGGGATTTAAAGGGGCTTTCTCTCCCCCCCCCCCCCCCCCCCATAAAGAACTGAAGCAGGTGCCTTTGGGACCCCCGTATTGTCCACAGAGACACCCCCACATTCAGTGCACACTCAATGACTCTTCTAAAGAACCTCTTACCAGCGCTGTTTACCCCCGTGGAAACAACGCGCCGCACTACCTCCGTCACGGAGGCCACCTGCCTTCGGGGGGAGAGAAAAGACGTGGCTTTGTAATGCCCAGCTTCTTTTTTTTCTTCTTTTTTTTTTAAACGTGCTTGTTCAGTTGGCTATACTTTCAAGTTTACATTTAATTGTATGGAAGCAGCTGACGCCGCGCAAGACCCAGCGCTCATTTTCGCCCCCATGTAGTAACAATGGCTTAAAATCGGGGAAGAAAATCAATATATATAGCATGCAGCCTTAAAAGAACATTTTATAGAACATCAAATCATTTTTTTTCCTCCAAAGCGCGAGCCGCCTTAGTGACTCCGCGGGTAATGCCCGCGTAAAAATGTGTGATACATTGTTGCGCGATTACCGCCGCCTAGTCCCGCCAGCGCAAACAAACACGCGCACTCTGTCCGTACTTTTGACTCCCTCGTTCTCATTTCCAACACAAAGCGCTCCGTCTCCATTCTTCTCCCCTTTGTAGCCATATGGCAAATCCATGTAGACATAGCCAAGATCCATTAATTCAGCCACATAATGTCCTGCATTTGAGAACAATGGCAACTTTGTTTGCCTCTCCATTGATACGAATGAGCGAAAAAATATAATTAAACTATGGAGGATATCCAGCTAATTAGAAGCCATATGCCCCCCGAGAGACTACGACGTTCAATAAACTTAGCTTTAAATTCACAATACTTAATAATTTCGAGATAGCAGCTGTCCGGCTACAACTCGGTTTAATGAAGTTCCCCGCATGCAAGGATCATGTAGCTGCGTTTGACCTATAGTTTCGCAAAGATTCTTAGACATTGCATTATTTCAGCAACGTGGTGCACAAACGGATCAACATATTTTTTCGAGTTTCTGTGCCTTACGCAGATCAATACAGGTCAATGAATAAAATGATCATGAATTAAACGATCAAAAAGTCATTTATTCTCAATAAATTTCTTGATTCAAAATTTCGTTTCATTTTGTTGAAAAGTTTCAGTTTGTTTAATCCACATTTAGTTTAAAAAAAAAAAAACCTAATGTAGGCCTAGACTGTAAAATAACGTTGAGCCAGAAAAACATCAAATGTATTCCCATAGTTTTGTTAATTTTATTATTAGAAGCAGATGACTCCCAACTGTGAGATTTATCGTAAAACAACGAAACTGTTAAAATGACCATTTTAATGCCAATTGTTTTTATATCCAGTTCATGTTTTAAGCAAAGTTCCGTTGCTCATCTTCTGAGTCAGGTGTACGGCATCATCACAGCTGAGTGCAAACAAAAATAAAAGACAAGTACGCGGAAATGTATTTATTTTATATTATATAGATAAAACAGATCAGATTTTAAAAACATGTCTAAAAACGTAAAATCAACACAACGTGTTACGATAAAAAGATCGAGCCCAGAAATATTATTATCATGTGATATTTACTGGATTGGTTTCTCACTGAAATCGCATTAAATATGTTATAAAAACGCATAATGTTAGTTGAAGAAATGTTTAAAAAAAAAAAAAAGTAATACAGTATTTTTAAATATGAGAATTCATAAATGTAGATATGAGAATGTACATAGTTTAGTATACAACATCGTTTTTCATAAATATATTGAAAACAGTCTCAGGTTATAATAGCATGTGTATGTGTATGTGTGCGCGTGTTCTGTTTTTTATGATGCGTTTGGATATGCTTGATTCTTCGGACGGTCAGTTACAGAGCCGTGACACTAATATGATATGAAGCATGAGCCACGTGCTCTTTTCTTTCCGCGATCTGTTAAAACCAGTCTTTATGCCACCTATATGTTTGTATAAATTCAAGCAGTGCGCAGCCTACACTACGCATCGGTGGCACGGGCCTGGAATTTTGGATGTTTCAGCGACAGTGCCTATTTCCCGGTTACCTCGGCTTATCGAAAAAGAAATATTTCATTTTACTAATTAATTGCTCTGATTAATGCATTTTAAAACACCCGTACAACTGTCATTATCACTGGGACAGTGACCCGATCCCATCTGAGAACTAGTTTAATTTAGTCGCACGAGAGCAAGAAAGCGATTCGGCCAAAAGTACAGGGTGGCTTTAGATTTCAATAGTGCTTTCTGAGGCGATGTTAACCATTGACGTGGCTTTCAAAACACTTTCGCTTTATTGCAAGCTGAAATGAAAAAACGAAAATGTTGTGTAAATAACAACAGAAACAACAAAAAACCTAATGCCGCTGAACCATTCGGTAAGGCCCTCCGCCTGAATCACCCCCGACTGGTCCGCAGACGTCCGCACTGTGCTTTCTCTGAAAAGTTGGCCGTCAGATGCCAGACGCTGCTCGACTCACATGCGAGGTAAGAAACGTGCCTAGAAAAAAAAAAGAATATAAAAACTAAATCCCATTTGAATAAGGCACACACTCCACAGACCCCATCTGCAAAGACCGCAATTAAATACAAAAAGGAGAAAAATTCAGCCAAAGAGAATTAGCATTTTCCACGGCCATCTGGCAGCGGAGCAGGCTATAGGGAACAAAGGGGACTTGGAGCGAGAGGAGAGGCGAGTGTGCCATCGCATTGACCTGCAAATGAGGTTTTGTCACCAAATTAAAGCTCCCCGCTCCCCCTGGGCCCCCCAAAACTCGCATCACTTTAATTTTTTTTCAACCCAACCCCAATTCTCCCCCTAGCGTGACGAATGGAAGGGTTTGTTCACGTCTGTACGTTTATAGACCATTGTCTTTTTTTTTTTTTTTTTTGGACGTAGGCCTACTCAGTCAGCACCTCGATGACAATATGAAAAGACGCGTTGGCTAATCTGTGAGGAGTTGAACGCTTTGTCCATTTAGTCGTCTTCCTTACAAATACAAATACGGTTCCGACAGAATACATCTCCAAAATGCCCCACTGAAATCTAAAAAATGGGACAGGGCCAGTAACGCTAAGAGTGAATAATGTTTTTGGTGCAATTTTCTGTAATCACAGTGCCATATAATCTAAAACGGTCGCAGATTGCGTGAAACGAATTAAGAAATGATTTTAGGCCTAGTAATTTCATTCCTGAGACTATGAAGACAATCCACAGCACGAACACTGGAGTGAAAAAGGACACTGTTTTCTATTGTTATACTTTGCATTGTTCCACAGTGCCAGTGTGTGTGTGTGTGTGTGTGCGCGCGCGCGTATGTGTGTGGGTGTGTTCGCTCCCCGGCTCCTTTTTGGCGTTCCTTTACTCAGTATTCATGCGCATGTGCAACAATGCGCACAGCTTAATTGACGCAGCCACGCAGAAGGCTGACTGACGGGGAACTCGTGGCAGCTTTTCAAGAATCTTCTTTCTTTCTTTCCCTTTTTTTCCGAGCCTGCTCTCTGTTGGGGGCCCTGTTCACGTTTTAAACATCCCCCCCCCCACACACACTCCAACAAACGCCAATTCGCTCGGCTCATCCAAGTCATCAAGAGGGATTGAACTGTGAGCTTCAGGGGAGAGAGGATCATGCACGCTGCGCGGCTGCGGATGACGCTACAGACGTAGCGCTTTAGTCACGTTTATTTCTCTGTTTATTTAGACGTACAACAAGTAAACGTGTTAGAACAGACACCGATACAATGTAATGCTGCATTGTGTGTCTGAATGCTGCGGTCTAGGCTTATGTTTTTGGATTGCGCGAGGTGCACTTGGTGAACCTCGTCTCCAATGCAGGTGCACATTTGTATTCTTAAAAAAAAAAAAACGCACGTTGAAAAAGCCTGTGCAAGTGGAGCACCATAACGATATTCCCACAGCTGTGTTTCCCCGAACAGTGGAGCACTGTGTAGCGTATGCGTGCCGCGAGCGGTACCTCTGCGTTTATACCGCTGGCCATTTATCTTGGATTTTCGTTTATGAGCTGAGCTGCAGAAACGGGTCAGTTAGCCGCGCGTCTGGCGTCTAGGTCTCCTGTTTAGAACCGTCCAACTCGAATCACGAAACCAGGTGTCGCGAGCACTGACTGACTGCACTGCGACGTAACACGGCAGGGCAAGGCCAATTTCACCTGCACCGTAAAAGCCGCTCGTAGGGAAGATGCATTTCAATCTCAGGTATTCAGATGCACACCATTACCCAATTTATTTTCTCATCCAGGGCGTCGTGCGTAAATCAAATTTTTACGTGTTCTCGCGTACAGCTGGGTTTGCACTGAAGTAACTGGACCATTTTAAGACGATGATTTACAACCAACCGCTCCTTAACAGTGCTCGTGGCATTCAGCCATATGTATCACAGCACGCGACAGACTACCGTATAAGCCGCTCTTGTGAAATTCGTCAGAGGGGAGCTGAAATCCGAAGAAATTCTGGGTAAAAAATATATTTGGAAAAGTATTGAAAGGAGGGGAAACACAAGAGGGAAAAATTCAGCAAGAAATTTCAGTGTCAACCAAATAAACGCGGACGACACAGGTTCGATTCCTGGGCAGGACACTGCCATTGTACCCTTGAGCAAGGTACTTAACCTGCCTTGCTCCAGTATATATCCAGCTGTATAAATGGATGCAATTATAAATGCAATGTAAAAAGTTGTCTAAGTCGCTTTGGATAAGATGTAATGTAAACAGGCCTGAAGTGAAAATATTAATTTCCATACCTGAATTACAGTGAAAACTCACAATGTTGTAATACATTTCACATGGAATACCTTCATCCACTCCCTAATGTTTCCCTGTTAGATTCATCTTGGCTACACCTTGCTCAAGGTCACAGCATCAGCGCTCCGGTAGGGGTTTGAACCTGATGTCTTTTCGGTTATGAGTACAGTGCCCTCCTACACCCCTGTCCCACAGCACCGTGGTCCTGACCAGATGGGCTGTCCCCCCCCCCCCCACACCCCCCCCCCCCCCCACACCCCCCCCTTTCTACAGCCAACACCCCCCAGAGGGAAGGGTTCAAAAACTTTCATCAACTATTTAAAATGACAGAAGGTCCCCTTGGGCTGCTCCAGCCTCCACCCCCCCACCCCCGCCCGTCCTGATCTGTGATGGAGAGTACAGAGAAAACTCTATCAACGGGTGTTAGGAAATTACCCGCGTCTGTTGACCATTGAGTTCTGCAAAGGCCACGGGGGGAATTCGGTTCACTGGGGTGCGATCCGCAGGCATCCCGCAGGAGAAGCATCCAGCACCGTCACCTACAGCCGGGGGGGGGGGGGGGGGGGGGGGGGGGGGGGGCTAATAAAGATACACGACGAATAACTGAACACAAAGTGACATGCGTATGGAACTGTGTCCCTGTAATAGTGCAGGTGGCAGATTTTAATGCGCTTTTCTTTCCGCAGAGCAGAGCCCAACGTCAGGGAACCGCTGCGTCTGTAGAGTGTAACGGCAGCACAGTGAACCCACAGGCTCATTTTCATTCGCCGTTTGCCTGTGTGCAGAACATCGTTTCGATTTAGACTAGAAATTGAGTTTTTAAAATAAAATAAAAAAATCTATTTTTTTTCAAACCAATAGCCTCTTTAGGGGAGAGGACTGAGGATAAGGGCCCTGTCGTATTTTTGACTTTTATGGTGATTCTGTCCTGACAATAGGAGCCCTAAACCTCTTTTCAGCCAAACCCCCTTTGTGTGTGTTTTTTTTTTTTCTTTCTGTGGGTTTTTTTTTTCGGAGGGGAAACCTGTTCTCCATCACACCCCACCCCGCAGTGACACAGGCACTCTGCTCAACTGCTGTCATCTCTTTATTCCTCTGTCCATCCATTCACCCTCCTCTTTTTCATCTTGAAGTCTCCGCCCCCTCCCTCCCTCCCTCCCTCCCTCCCTCCCTCCCTCCTCCTCCTCCTCCTCCTCCTCTCTCTCTCTCTCAGTCATTAGGCCCATAAAGCTCTCGCTGGGCTGATGGGGAGCGCATGGTTCTGGACCCAGCGGCCCTCTCTGTACCCAGCGGCCCTCTCTGGACCCAGCGGCCCTCTCTGTACCCAGCGGCCCTCTCTGTACCCAGCGGCCCTCTCTGTACCCAGCGCCCCTCTCTGTACCCAGCGGCCCTCTCTGTACCCAGCGGCCCTCTCTGTACCCAGCGCCCCTCTCTGTACCCAGCGGCCCTCTCTGTACCCAGCGGCCCTCTCTGGACCCAGCGGCCCTCTCTGGACCCAGCGGCCCTCTCTGTACCCAGCGCTCCTCTCTGGACCCAGCGGCCCTCTCTGGACCCAGCGGCCCTCTCTGGACCCAGCGGCCCTCTCTGTACCCAGCGGCCCTCTCTGTACCCAGCGGCCCTCTCTGTACCCAGCGGCCCTCTTTGGACCCAGCGGCCCTCTCTGGACCCAGCGCCCTCTCTGGACCCAGCGCCCTCTTTGGACCCAGCGGCCCTCTCTGTACCCAGCGGCCCTCTCTGTACCCAGCGGCCCTCTTTGGACCCAGCGGCCCTCTCTGGACCCAGCGCCCTCTCTGGACCCAGCGCCCTCTCTGTACCCAGCGCTCCTCTCTGGACCCAGCGGCCCTCTCTGGACCCAGCGGCCCTCTCTGGACCCAGCGGCCCTCTCTGTACCCAGCGGCCCTCTCTGTACCCAGCGGCCCTCTCTGTACCCAGCGGCCCTCTTTGGACCCAGCGGCCCTCTCTGGACCCAGCGCCCTCTCTGGACCCAGCGCCCTCTTTGGACCCAGCGGCCCTCTCTGTACCCAGCGGCCCTCTCTGGACCCAGCGGCCGCGGCGGATGGCGGTTGGGCCGGGCGATTCGCTCGGCGGACAACCCCTCCCGCCCCGCCCCAGCCCCCCCAGCCCCCCCCGCCCCCCCCAGTGAAAGCCGCGGCGGTGCCGTCCTTTTAAAAACGCGTGACGAAGGGCTGCCGTTTGGGCGTGGCGACCCCCCGGCTCTCCCAGCGTCCCAGGCCTCACACACCTTAAGACACTCTGACGGTCTCCGGTTCCCCTTCCCGAAAACTGCGCAGT
>NC_049216.1:34936710-34941710 GCF_013347855.1 Anguilla anguilla | reverse complement strand
GTGTTCCCATGCCCGTGAATGCTCGTCTGTGCACACGTGTGTGTGTGTGTGTGTGTGTGTCTGTCTGTGTGTGTGGGAGCATGCATGAGTGTGTGCGCATTGTGGTTGCATTTCATGTGTGTGCGTCTGTGTGTGTGTGTGTATGCATGCATGTCTGTGTGTGTGTGTGTGTGTGCGTGCATGCATGTGTGTGTGTGTGCACACGTGTGTGTGTGCATTGTGGCTGCATGTGTGTGTGTGTGTGTGCGCATTGTGGTTACGTGTGTGTGTGTGTATGTGTGTGTGTGCATTGTGGTTGCGTGTGTGTGTGTGTATGTGTGCACTGTGGTTGCGTGTGTGTGTGTGCGTGCATGCGTGTGTGTGTGTGTGTGTGTGTGCACGTGTGGTTACGTGTGTGTGTGTGTGTGTGTGTACGTGTGCGTGTGGGCATTGTGGTTACATGTGTGTGTGTGTGTATGTGTGTGCATTGTGGTTGCGTGTGCGTGTGTGTGTGTGTGTATGTGTGTGTGTGCACTGTGGCTGCATGTGTAGCTGGAGTGAATGTATTGTATTATCCACACACAGTATTCCATATCAACAATACAGAAGGTTTGTAGATTCACAGTAACTCAAAGATTCACAATGTAGACACAGTGACTCAGACACAGTGACTCAGATTCAGTGTGCAGTCACAATGACTCAGACAGTGTGCAGTCACAGTGACTCAGACTCAGTGTGCAGTCACAGTGACTCAGACTCAGTGTGTAGTCACAGTGACCCAGACTCAGTGACTCAGATTCAGTGTGCAGTCACAATGACTCAGACAGTGTGTAGTCACAGTGACTCAGTGTGTAGTCACAGTGACTCAGACTCAGTGTGCAGTCACAGTGACTCAGTGTGTAGTCACAGTGACTCAGACACAGTGTGTAGCCACAGTGACTCAGTGTGCAGTCACAGTGACTCAGACTCAGTATGTAGTCACTGTGACTACACGCTGTGTCTGAGTCACAGTGACTCAGTGTGTAGTCACAGTGACTCAGACTCAGTGTGTAGTCACAGTGACTCAGTGTGTAGTCACAGTGACTCAGTGTGCAGTCACAGTGACTCAGAAACAGTGTGTAGTCACAGTGACTCAGTGTGTAGTCACAGTGACTCAGTGTGTAGTCACAGTGACTCAGTGTGCAGTCACAGTGACTCAGACTCAGTGTGTAGTCACGGTGACTCAGTGTGTAGGCACAGTGACTCAGACTCAGTGTGTAGTCACAGTGACTCAGTGTGTAGGCACAGTGACTCAGACTCAATGTGTAGTCACAGTGACTCAGTGTGCAGTCACAGTGACTCAGACTCAGTATGTAGTCACTGTGACTACACACTGTGTCTGAGTCACAGTGACTCAGTGTGTAGTCACAGTGACTCAGTGTGCAGTCACAGTGGCTCAGACTCAGTGTGTAGTCACAGTGACTCAGTGTGCAGTCACAGTGACTCAGACTCAGTGTGTAGTCACAGTGACTCAGTGTGCAGTCACAGTGACTCAGACTCAGTGTGTAGTCACAGTGACTCAGTGTGCAGTCACAGTGACCCACACCGCGCAGTCTCAGGTGAGGCAGCAGTTCAGGAGCAGTGCTCCTTGGTGACGGAGGCAGGTGGAATGTTGAGCTGTTCATAGGTGGGCAGGCTGTACATCCCCCCCAGGTGCGCCGCTGCACCCTGCCCCCCCACTCCGCCTCCCGGTGCCTGTCTCTGCCCCTGCTGGGCCAGCAGGATGTTCAGCCCGTCCGCCACACGCTGCAGGGTTTGGTCCATCTGTACCATCTGCAGACAAAAGAGACAGACAGACAGACAGACATCAGAGACCTGAACCACTGGAGGAACTGCAGGAGCCGTTCTCCATCAGCGTGGACTAACGGAAGCACAAAGCCGCTCACACAAGCACAGTCTCTATCTCACACAGGGCTCCACATTAAAGCGCAGAGCCTCTCACCCAAACACAGGGCTCCACATTAAAGCGCAGAGTCTCTCACCCAAACACAGGGCTCCACATTAAAGCGCAGAGTCTCTCACCCAAACACAGGGCTCCACATTAAAGCGCAGAGTCTCTCACCCAAACACAGGGCTCCACATTAAAGCGCAGAGTCTCTCACCCAAACACAGGGCTCCACATTAAAGCGCAGAGTCTCTCACCCAAACACAGGGCTCCACATTAAAGCGCAGAGTCTCTCACCCAAACACAGGGCTCCACATTAAAGCACAGAGTCTCTCACCCAAACACAGGGCTCCACATTAAAGCGCAGAGTCTCTCACCCAAACACAGGGCTCCACATTAAAGCGCAGAGTCTCTCACCCAAACACAGGGCTCCACATTAAAGCGCAGAGTCTCTCACCTAAACACAGGGCTCCACATTAAAGCACAGGGGCTCCACATTAAAGCGCAGAGTCTCTCACCCAAACACAGGGGCTCCACATTAAAGCGCAGAGTCTCTCACCCAAACACAGGGCTCCACATTAAAGCGCAGAGTCTCTCACCCAAACACAGGGCTTCACATTAAAGCGCAGGGTCTCTCACCCAAACACAGGGCTCCACATTAAAACACAGTCTCTTTCACTTTTCATTATTTTGTTGTGTTTTGGAGGAAAAACAGTCACATGTTACGAGATGTTTTAGGAACACCAGCGTTCCTGTCCAGCAATAAAATTAGCCTCAATCCTGAGAGAGAAAGAGAAAAAGAGGTAGAGAAAGGGAAGAAAGAGAGAGAAGTGAACAAAAAAAGAGGTTTCCACTATTTGAAATTATTTGAAATTCTGAAATCCTGGTTTAACTTAATGCTACAGCAAACCTAGCCACACAGAAGTCTGCAGAGACATAAATATCATTTCATCTGAGCGAGATGTGAAATTCTACAAAAGAAACACAAAGAAAAACAAACTAAATCTCTCCTCCGATACTCTCTGCACCTTCACGAAATTACAAGAAAAGAGAAAAAGCTTGAAGTAACGTGCGAACTATCTGGGCTGGTCTAGCTGTTAATCGAGTGCGTGCCAATCAGAGACTCTTATCTGAGCGAAGACGTCAAACAAATCACAGAATCAAAACAAAAAAAGCCAAAGAAACAAAACAAAAAACAAAACAAAACTCAACAGAGAAAAAGGGACAGAGCCGAAAGCAGCGGGTTGGGGGGGGGGGGGGGGGGGGTGAGGGACTGGGGGGGTGGGGTGGGGGGGGGGGTGAGGGAACCAGGCCGAGCAGCAGCACTATCTCCCCAGGCTATTCTGGGCCCGTGCTACGCAGGCCGTGATTGGCCCCCAGCGCAGAGGGCCGCGGCGGTATCTGACCACAGTGACGAAAACTTGAGCTTATCGCTGGGATCCGGGACGCTCTTATCTAATCTGTGTGTCCCCGCTCGAGCAGGCGAGGAGCGACAGTAAGGCCGTCTCTCAATCTCCCCCTCAGACGCAAGAAAAACAATCAACACCCCGCTTTAATCCACCCACGTCACATCTGCGATTCAATCACCGGGCAAAACCAGCCCCTCGTTTGATGTGGTCCCCAATTAGCCCCGGTTCCTCCCCCCCCCCCCCCCCCGCCCTTCTGAATCTGAATCTGAAAATCACGCCCAGGCAGCGCTTCTGAATCTGAATCACTCCCAGGCAGCGCTTCTGATCTGAATCACGCCCAGGCAGCGCTTCTGAATCTGAATCACGCCCAGGCAGCGCTTCTGAATCTGAATCTGAATCACGCCCCAGACCCTTCTGAATCTGAATCTGAATCACGCCCGGCAGCGCTTCTGAATCTGATCACTCCAGCAGCGCTTCTCATCAAAGGGAAGTTTGTGGTGACTGTGTGTGTGTGTGTGTGTGTATGAGTGTATACAGCATGTTTGTGTGTGTGCGTGTGACGTGTGTCTCTCTTTCTGTCTCTCTGTCTATCTCGCTCCCTGCCTCTCACTCTCTGTCTCTCTCTCCACAAACAACACACACACACACACCACACTGAAAGCAGCACACGACACACACACCACCACACACCCACTGAAAGCAGCACACGGACACACACACACACTGAAGCACACACAGACACACACACCCCCCCCCCCCTCGTTTCTTTTGAACAAAACAGTGGCAGACTGTGGGTGAAAACACAGAACTGGCTGCTAATGTTTGGGAAAGTGAAAGCAGGACTAATTGCACCCAACTGATCTTTATGAAGTCGGCCTTCTGAATCACACCCAGGCAGCGCTTCTGAATCTGAATCACACCCAGGCAGCCCGAGTGAATCTGAATCTGAATCACACCCAGGCAGCCCAAGTGAATCTGAATCTGAATCACGCCCAGGCAGCGCTTCTGAATCTGAATCACGCCCAGGCAGCGCTTCTGAATCTGAATCTGAATCACGCCCAGGCAGCCCTTCTGAATCTGAATCTGAATCACGCCCAGGCAGCGCTTCTGAATCTGAATCACTCCCAGGCAGCGCTTCTGAATCTGAATCACGCCCAGGCAGCGCTTCTGAATCTGAATCACGCCCAGGCAGCGCTTCTGAATCTGAATCTGAATCACGCCCAGGCAGCCCTTCTGAATCTGAATCTGAATCACGCCCAGGCAGCGCTTCTGAATCTGAATCACGCCCAGGCAGCGCTTCTCATCAAAGGGAAGTTTGTGGGTGACTGTGTGTGTGTGTGTGTGTGTGTATGAGTGTATACAGCATGTTTGTGTGTGTGCGTGTGACGTGTGTCTCTCTTTCTGTCTCTCTGTCTATCTCGCTCCCTGCCTCTCACTCTCTGTCTCTCTCTCACACACACACACACACACACACACACACTGAAAGCAGCACACGGACACACACACACACACACACACACACTGAAAGCAGCACACGGACACACACACACACTGAAAGCAGCACACAGACACACACACACACACACACACACTGAAAGCAGCACACGGACACACACACAGACACACAGACACACACACACACACTGAAAGCAGCACACAGACACACACACACACACACACACTGAAAG
>NC_049216.1:34896710-34931710 GCF_013347855.1 Anguilla anguilla | reverse complement strand
GCTGTAATCTAACGCACTGCAGGCTAATCCAGGGGCTCAGGAATGCTGGCCACAGCAACCCTGCCTCCAATCAGCCAGCTGCAGCGCAGGGAGACTCTGGGACAGAGGGAGAACTCACCCCCCCCCCCCCCACGCCTTCACCCCCCCTGCGGCTGCTATACCCCCCACCTGCGAGGGTGTCCTGACCAGACGCTGAACTTTTCACCCGTGTGATATTTCATAAGCCCCGTTTTCTCGCTCCTCTCTTCCTCCTCCTGCTCCTCCTCCTCCTCCTGCTCAGCACTGGACAGGAGCAGATATTAATTCAAACAGCAGTCCCAAAATCGGCTAGGCTCTCCCCCTTGCCACCCCCTCGCCCCTCCCCTCCCCCCCCCCCCCCCCTTCCCCCCCCCCCCCCCTCCCCCCCCCTCCCCCCCCCCCCCCCCACGCACCAGGCCGCCGCTCCTGTTTTAGCGCCCGTAATGACGTGCCCCGGGTTCGAACCCGGCCCCCGCTGTGCCACGGCTGAGCCACACACAGGAAACAGGGCCCTGCAGAACCCAAACACTGAGCCTGGGTCAGCCCTGCAGCACAGCTCTGAAAGAGACTGCACTGCACAAGCCACTGCCTAACACACATACACACACACGCACGTGCACGCATACACACACACACGCACACACATATAAACACACACTCACACTTACACACGCACACACATACTCATACACACACTCACACACACATACACACACATACTCATACACACGCACACGCATACACTCACTCACACACACACACACACACACACACACACACACACACACACATAAACACATAAACACACACACACACACACACACACACACTTAGCTGTACTTGTGGGCAGTGGAGTCAGTCTTATCTCTGAGCTCTCACTACAGTGATATATAAGCTCCACTTAAAGCATAATTACCCACCCCTGCTATTCCTCATCCAGTTCAGCAGACAGGCCAATCTGAGAACCACAGCTGCCCCCCCCCTTTACCCCCCCCCCCCACTGCTGATGTAAACAGCAGCTCAAACCTCCACTCCCAACGTCTGCTACTAAAACCGCTAATAATGCACACAATACTACTGCTGCTACGATGGGTGCTAACACTACTAACACTACTAACACTACTAACACTACTAATACTACTAATACTACTAATACTACTAACACTACTAATACTACTAACACTACTAACACTACTAATACTACTAATACTACTACTAATACTACTAACACTACTAACACTACTAATACTACTAACACTACTAATACTACTACTAATACTACTAACACTACTAACACTACTAACACTACTAATACTACTAACACTACTAACACGACTAACACTACTAATACTACTAATATTACTAACACTACTAATACTACTAACACTACTAATACTACTACTAATACTACTAACACTACTAACACTACTAATACTACTAACACTACTAACACTACTAACACTACTAATACTACTAACACTACTAATACTACTAACACTACTAATACTATTACTGCTGCTAATTCTATTACCTGACCTGTCACACTACAACCAGACACCTTGACCTGTTACACACCCTCACACACCCTGACCTGTTACACACCCTCACACACCCTCACACACCCTGACCTGTTACACACCCTCACACACACCCTGACCTGTTACACACCCTCACACACCCTCACACACCCTCACACACCCTGACCTGTTACACACCCTCACACACACCCTGACCTGTTACACACCCTCACACACCCTCACACACCCTGACCTGTACACACCCTCACACACCCTGACCTGTTACACACCCTCACACACCCTGACCTGTACACACCCTCACACACCCTGACCTGTTACACACCCTCACACACCACGAGCAGAAGCAGTGGCTATTTCAGTCAGACGATCGAATGAGCTCCAGTCTGTCTGAGCCTGTGCCCCCCGTCCCCTCCCTGTTTACTTTTTGGAGAGGGGAATATAAAATGACTGTTTTGGGCAGGACATCCCGGCACACAGCGGTGTACAGTGCCCAGTACAGGCTGGGAGGGAGGGGGGGGGGCAGTGTAGTAGCCCCCCCCCCCCCCCCTTCCCAGCAGGCCTCCTTATGCTCAGTTTTCCTTCCATTACGAAACGCTCTGGAAATAAAGAGCCCCCTCCCCCCCCCCCCCCCCTCGTTTTTTCCACTGGAGAAGGCCAGATGTAGGTCTGGCATCCAAAATATTTCACCTCATTCTTGCGTGCCTGCCATTACCCCAGCGCAACCCCCCCCCAACCCCCCCCAACCCCCCCGCTATGAGTGAGCCCTCTCTCCCTCACCACCACAGTCTCTCCTTACCCCAGTGCACCCCCCACACCCCCCCTGAGTGAGCCGCGTGGCAGCGCTCTGCCCCCCCCCCCCCACTGGCGTTTGCCCGATTTGCACAAACAACCCTTCCAAGCCGTTCATAAATACAGACCCTCCGATCCGGAACCTCGAGCTCAAACGCTGCCTGTCCCACAGACGGAATCAGCCAATCCGCTGGGACCAGCTCACGGCGAGGTCCGGTGTGCCGCTGCCGCACACTGGCTGGGCCCACGGCCGGCGGCCGCAGAGAAACACACCTGCCTGCCGTCTCTGCTGTTTACACTTCTCTTTTCTACTCACTGCTCCCCTTTCTGTCCTCATCTGTCTCTCCATCTCTCTCTCCCTGTCTCTCCAACTCTCTCTCTCCCTCTGCCTCTCCATCTCTCCCTCTCCCTCTGTCTCTCCAACTCTCTCTCTCTCCCTCTGCCTCTCCATCTCTCTCTCTCTCCATGTGTCTCTCTTTTCATACCTCTCTCTCCATCTCTGTCTCTACACCTGTCTCTCTCTCCATCTCTGTCTCTCCATCTCTCTCTCTCTCCATGTGTCTCTCTTTTCATACCTCTCTCTCCATCTCTGTCTCTCCATTTCTCTCTCTCTCTCTTTTTCTCTTCATACCTCTCTCTCACACACGTTTACTTTATTTTCTCCAGTCTCACCAGTTTGTTCCACTGTCAGGGCGGTTACACACTGCTCTGCTAATTTTGTGCAGATCGCTTTTCTTTCTCCCAGAAGGATTTGCAGTATTTCCTGATCAGGAAGTGTGGGGAGAATTTTGGCAAAACGTGCGAAATGGGAAGAATGTTTTCTTTATCTTTCTTGTATTTCTTACAGGTTTGTATTTCTTCACAGAAGGAAGTGGAGCTGTCTGTTTCCATCTCTTAGAGCTGACAGAGGGAGCACAGCCTGTGTTCTCTGGGCAGCCAAGTCTGCCTGAGACAGCCGGCCTACTCCGGGCTCCAGTTTTGGAGACAGATTTGAAAAAAAGAAGCATTAAGTGCCCTGCATGCTTTTTTAAAAAAAAGTTAAAGCTTCCTGTTGATCTCATCTTTAGGCTTAATATAAGGGTTTAAAGTTATCTATGGGTTGATTGTGAAATGGTATTTTTCCACCCTGACATCTGGATCTTCTCTGAAATGTCATCGTTTCTGTTTTCTCCCTATCCAGTGCCAGGGCCCAGGTCCGACAGCATTTCTGCAGCTAATCTCTGCTGCAGCAGGACCAGGTCCTCAGCGTGCAGCAGGGCCAGGTCCTCAGCGTGCAGCAGGACCAGGTCCTCAGCGTGCAGCAGGGCCAGGTCCTCAGCGTGCAGCAGGAATCTCACTCGAGCCTTGGAAGAGCAGGTTCTTCGGAATTTTGTTTTCAAAAAAATTCTAAGCCACAGTGTTCTAGAATTCCATCGCTTTCAATTAGCAGTAGTGACTGTGACATCAGCCTCAGAATGTTCCCAATGAGAACATTCTAATCGCTCGTTTGCCAGGCTGCCTGATTGCTGCAGGGCCGTTGGCTGCTCGTCGGTGTAGATACTGAAGAGCGCTGGACTCAAACTGCAGCAGTGTCTCACACCACGCCCCAACTCTACTGTTTTCAATTCAGACAGCACACGTACTCCTGGCATACACAGCTTTCAATTGAATCTCTCTCCTTCTGTCTGTCTCTTTCTTTTTTCTCTCTCTCTATTCCTTTTCCTTTTTCTGTCCCTCCCTCAATCTGTCTCTTTCACTCATTCTCCCTCACTGTCTCTTATTGATTATTATTATTACTATATTTTATTTTTTTGGTGTGTCAATATTGGTAATTTGCGGGTAGGGTATTGTTTTTTTCCTGAGTGTTAATAAAAGAAAGCCAGTTTCCCACTCTCAGTCTCTCTCTCTCTCACTCTATCTCTCTGTATCGCTCTCCCTCTCTCCCTCAGGGCCTGTGTTTTGGCCTTGCAGAGCCCGCTGGCTGCAGTTCTTCGCTGTCTGCAAACTCTTTGGCCCAAAACAATGGAAACATCGTCCTGAGACAGCCGAAGGGTTTTCGTGTCCAAGAAGGCCCCGCTTAACGTCCCGCTCTGACCACAGACACCAGGCCGAGCTGCGCAGCTGCGTGAGCCAGGCCGAGCTGCGCAGCTGCATGAGCCAGGCCGAGCCAAAGTCTCTCTCCCTCTCTCTCTGTTAACTCTTCATCCCCTGCTTTTCTGACAGGCATCCACAAAGGCACCTTTGTCTCAGGTGAAATTTAACAAGCTCAAATATCAGCCTGGCACAGCATCAGCGCCGCAGACTCATACATACGATATATATATATATATATATATATATATATATATATGCAAACATCCTAAACCTGCTGCTTATTCAGAGCGCGTCAGCTCACCACACACTGGGGGTGTTATGAGCACGGACACAAACAAACACACACATGCAAGCGCGCGCAAACACACACGCACCCACACACACTCACACATGCAAACATGCGTACGCGCGCGCGCGCACACACACACACACACACACACTCCAAGCCCAGTGAAATGTGGACCACCCAAAAAGGACCAACCCCGTTGAAAATGAATGAAAATTCCTCTCTTGGTGTTCAGAGTCCAGCTAAGGAGGTGAGTCTAGTGTTGTTGCAGTTACTGGAAAACTCAGACCCTGGTTTAAAGTGGGGGCGACTGCACAGTAATCTCAGTTCTCCTGCAGATAAGCTGTTCATGCATCTGCAGCAGACTGCGCAATCGTCAGGTCCAATCAAACAGACTGCGCAGACGCCCGGTCCAATCAAACAGACTGCGCAGGCACCAGGTCCAATCAAACAGACTGCGCAGACACCAGGTCCAATCAAACAGACTGCACAGACATCAGGTCTAATCAAACAGACTGCGCAGATGGCAGGTCCAATCAAACAGACTGCGCAGACGGCAGGTCCAATAAAACAGACTGTGCAGACGGCAGGTCCAATCAAACAGACTGCGCAGACGGCAGGTCCAATCAAACTGTCAGCGCAGATGGCAGGTCCAATCAAACTGACTGCGCAGACGGCAGGTCCAAACCAACAAGGTCTACAGGGCCGTCCACTACAACGCGCAGATATCGTGATAAGTCATACCTGTCCGTCAATGCCTATCCGGAGCCCCCCCAATTCCAAAAATCGTTTCCACCACCCCCAGCTCCTGCCAAACACCTCTGATTCCAAGGTGCCTCCTCTGGTTGCAAAATTACCTGCCCCCTCCCCCACAACCCCCCCCCCCTCCCTCCCACACACAGCACCTGAAGCACTCCGTGTTCCACGCACACAAAGGTGCCATTCATATCCTCTGGCTCACTCCCCATCACGGTCTTGAGGGGACAGGAACACAGTGATGACATGTGGAGAGTCTTTATGAGAGCGGCACAAACGCTCGGTCCCTCCAGCCTGTCTCTGGAGCTTCCACATCGGCCAAACGCACACGAGGCTCAGCATCGCTAGGATAACACACAGACACACACACGCTCTCCTTCTCCTTCTCTCTCTCGCTTTCTCCCTGACACGCACAGACACATACACACATATGCACACGCACACACGCACGCACACCCACACACACACACACACACACACACAGGCACATGTGCACACACACACAAACATATATACACACACACGTACACACACACACATACACATTCAAACATACACACACACACTCACACAGTGAGGAGCCACACGATGCACAGTGCTGCATGGCCCCGGTGTGACTTCAGCCACTGGCACTTCACCTATCCCCCCCACGCCCTTGCCCCCCATCACCCACCCACCCCACACCCCCCCAAACCAGCCGACTGACCGACCGACTGACCCCCTACCCCCTGAACCAACCATCCGACCGACCCACCGACCCACCAACCAACCGGCCAACCCGTCAGCCAGCCCCAAACCCCGGCCCGTCTCCTGAGGCTGAGGAATGCGCCCCCATGGGGCGAAGAGCTGAGTGTCCTGCCGTTCGGCATTCTCACATACCGCCCCCCCCCCCCCCCCGACTCCCCCACCCCCCCCGCACCAGCATAAAGCAATAAAGCAAAAAAAAAGAAACAACCTGTGTCTCTGCATGTAAAAGGTCAACAGGGCGCATTTTTCACACCCCTCTGACCTGCCCCCCCTACACCCCCCCAAAAACCCCCCAACCCCTGGCCCAGCACTCAAACACTCCTGGACAATAACGGACGTCACATGACGTTTCTGTGCCTCGAGGAGAAAGGTGGAAACAGATGAGCTATAGTCTCAGCTTCATCTGCTGTGCATTTTCATCCCCCTCTTCACCCCCCCTCCCGACGGGTTTTGGTGGGGGGGGGGGGGGGAGCTGCTGCTGCCGGCCAAGGTTACCTCAGTCCACAGCACTGGACCAGTGCCAGACTCCAGCTTTATCTGCGCAGGAGCGATCAGTACCAGCACTGAACTTCAGCTCTTTCTGTGTACAAAGGCAAGCAAGGATTCACACACACAGCCATGCATTCAAGCACTCACACACACACATGCACACGCAAACACACACACACACACATAGGCACACACAGACACACACACATGCACACACACAAAGCACGAAACACACAGGTATACTTTCAAGCATTTTTCACGCAAAAAACATAAACATTCAAAAACATAAACTGACTCTCTGTGACACTCACACACAGGCACGCGCCCATCGGTCAAAGGAACCCACACACACTTATAAAAAGCTGGGGAGGGGCAGGGGGTAAATTTATCAGCGGTGAGCAGTGTTGGTGTGCCCTCCTGAGGTGTTGGGGGGGGGGGGGCACTTGGGGGTGTCAAGGGCACAGGCTATAGACCCTGAGGCAGGTCACATCTCTACAGGGACCCCTCCTCTGCCAAGAACAGCCCCCCCGCTATAAACAGCCCCATGGACACCACAGCGCACTATGAATAGCAGCGCTAACCACAGCTAGCAGCGCAGCCTAACCACAGCTAGCAGCAGGGCTTCGGCTGAGAGACACGGTTCCTTTTTCTCCTGCCTGGACCTCACACACACACACACACACACACACTCACACACACACACACACACACACAAACGCACACACATACACAAACGCACACACATACACACACACACACACACACGCACACACACACACACACACACACACACACACAAACGGGCACATACACGCACACACATGCACACACACACACACACACACACACACACAAATGCACACACACACACAAACGCACACAAACGGGCACATACACGCACACACACACAAACACACACACACATGCACACACACACACACACAAACGCACACACATAATCCACTTATCCCCTTGCACTATTGTTATTGTTGCACTATGTTTATGTTATGTTATGTTATGTCTGTTATGTTTTTTACTGCACTATTTCTTACTCTATTTATCTTATTTTATGTTCACTGTTACGCACCACCTGACCAAAACAAATTCCTTGTATGTGTAAACCTACTTGGCAATAAACCCGATTCTGATTCTGATTCTGACATGCACACACACACACACACACACACACAAACGCACACACATACACACACACACACAAACGGGCACATACACGCACACACACACGTGCAGTCACGTAAGTGCACTATTTCAGACGGCTATTTTGGGCGCTGTTTGAAAAAAACGCTGCTATTTCACTCACACGTTAAATATCCACCCCGCAGTGGAGGAGACCTGAGAAATCAGACTTCATTTAGACAAACGGCAACCAGTCAAGACAGGAAAAGGCCCTTAAATTACTCTTCAAAGGGATAAACTCACTTCCTGCGTTTCTGATATTTCTGTTTTAGTGTCTGTTTTCATTTGGTCTCAACAGTATTCCTGTGCGATGAACAACACTCCAAATACTCACAGAACGTTCTGACGACCAGCGTTACAACGACAGGTAGGAGGGCACTTGTGGGTTTGTGATCAAAAAGCAAGAAAATACACTTCGCGTAACAACCGATACCGTTTCCAGAGACAAGTCTCGTAAGATTAATTAATTAGTGCCAATAGTGTCAATTCACAATTCTACACACAAATAATCAGCTTTTATATGTTGTGCTGATACCTCTTTCCTCGAGTACAGGCTGAGCACAGCTCTCCGATTGCAAGTGTCTTAGGAAATAGTTCCCAAAAAAAAAAAAAAAAAAAAATTACCAGGAATTTTCAAAAGAATAATGGAGTGACTCACACATGCGTGCAACCTCAGGATGCGTAAGCTGCACCCAGAGTT
Organism: Anguilla anguilla; assembly: GCF_013347855.1. Taxonomy (NCBI): domain Eukaryota; kingdom Metazoa; phylum Chordata; class Actinopteri; order Anguilliformes; family Anguillidae; genus Anguilla; species Anguilla anguilla. The sequence goes on along the minus strand of NC_049216.1, from coordinate 34,923,117 downwards.
ATGTGAAGGGTACTTTCCTTTTAACCACAAGCCTGTGAATACCCCAATACCAGCCATCATAAAGTCAGCGGGCCAACTGGAACTTCGGTAAACACCTAAATATTCTTTACTAAAACAGAAACAATACCCAAAAAATCCCCCAGAAAATGACCCACCCTTTCCCAGCGTTGCTTTGTAAAACAGGCACTGATTGGTTAATCATGAGGGAGACAGGCTGGTTAATTAGAATGAACACATGGAAAGTCCCTGACTGGAAAAGACTAATGGTTTCAGAGCTGAACACAGGGAAAGGGCTGGATTATGCAGGCCAGGCACGCACTCAGGTAGCGCTTCTGAATGGCCTCTGATGAGTCCTCAGTCCATCCAGTCACTCCCTGTGAGTCCGTCCTTGTTTTTCGGGGGTGAGTATTCTGGGTGCTCTGCGAAGCAGATTAGCTCCTAATGACCCTCCTCCGCGCGGGGATTACGCTCTGAAGTGTGTTTGGGCATCGCCCCAGATCAGCGGGCCGGGGCCTTTGTGCGTATCAGGCAGGCGTCAGCGGGGACACAAACGGGGTTAAAGCGGAGGAACCCCCCCCCCCCCCCCCCCCCGCCCCCCCCCCCCCCCCCCGTTTATTTATTCATTATCTCGTCCCACGCGGAGCGGAGAGAGAGGTCTGAACACCTAAACGCGCCTAACCCTAACCCTAACCCTGAACGCCTAAACGCGCCTAACCCTAACCCTAACCCTGAACGCCTAAACGCGCTTCCCCGTTGCCCTCGGCGCGGACAAGGCGCGCTGGGATTAAAATAAACGCCTAAAACCCAGAGGCACCCAAAACCACCCCACCAAACCAGCCCCCGCGCCCCAAAACCACCCCACCAAAAACAGCCACCGAGCCCCAAAACCACCCCACCAAAACAGCCCCAGCGCCCCAAAACCACCCCACCAAAAACAGCCACCGAGCCCCAAAACCACCCCACCAAACCAGCCCCCGCGCCCCAAAACCACCCCACCAAACCAGCCACCGCGCCCCAAAACCACCCCACCAAACCAGCCGCCGCGCCCCAAAAAAAATATCATTTACCACACCACCATGCCTGGCACAGGGGAGCCCCCACCCCCCCAAATAACACCCAGGCTCTCCACCAGGCTCTCCCCCCACCCCATTTAAAACTCAGTTTCCTACTTAATGCTCTGTTAGGCAGTAAAATATGCATATGCTGCAAGTCATATCAACGGGACAGGAGAATTATGAAGACACTGACTCTGGCCTCCAGGCCTACAGCTTCGCTCGCTGGGACAGCTGAATTTAGCTGGATTAGAATTCATGTCACAAGGATCCCCCCCCTCCCCACATACTACACCCTAACACAGAGTACAAACCACACCCTAACAAAGAGTACACACTACACCTTAACACAGGGTACACACAACACCCTAACACACTACACCCTAACACAGAGTATACACAACACACTACACCCTAACACAGGGTACACACAACACACTACACCCTAACACAGAGTATACACAACACCCTATCATGGGGTACACACTACACCCTAACACAGACATATATTGGATTGCACACTGTATTCTAGTACACAGACATGCCTGTGTTGTAATTTACACATGTGTGCAGTATAATGGACAGGGAGAGTAAAAGAAGAGAGAGTGTGAGGTTGAGAGAGAGAGAGAGAGAGAGAGAGAGAAAATGCAGGAATCTGAGAGAGAGAAGAATCCCCAGGGGAAGTTGTGCTATGAGTCTGGTCAGACTGGTTTTCCCCCCAGGACAGACACAGAAGAACAGAGCCAGTTTCCTGGAAGTGGGCCCCACAGCCCAGGGCAGAGATAGCGCTCAGCGCTGAGGCTGGTGTGGGCCCCACAGCACCAGGGCAGAGTTAGTGCTCAGGGCTGAGGCCAGTGTGGGTCCCACAGGGCAGAGATAGCGGTCAGCGCTGAGGCTGGTGTGGGTCCCACAGGGCAGAGATAGCGCTCAGCGCTGAGGCTGGTGTGGGCCCCACAGCACCAGGGCAGAGTTAGTGCTCAGGGCTGAGGCCAGTGTGGGTCCCACAGGGCAGAGATAGCGGTCAGCGCTGAGGCTGGTGTGGGTCCCACAGGACAGAGATGGCGCTCAGGCTGGTGTGGGTCCCACAGGGCAGAGATGGTGCTCAGGCTGGTGTGGGTCCCACAGGGCAGAGATGGCGGTCAGCGCAGAGGCTGGTGTGGGTCCCACAGGGCAGAGATAGCGGTCAGGCTGGTGTGGGTCCCACAGGGCAGAGATAGCGGTCAGGCTGGTGTGGGTCCCACAGGGCAGAGATGGCGGTCAGCGCTGAGGCTGGTGTGGGTCCCACAGGGCAGAGATAGCGGTCAGGCTGGTGTGGGTCCCACAGGGCAGAGATAGCGGTCAGGCTGGTGTGGGTCCCACAGGGCAGAGATAGCGGTCAGGCTGGTGTGGGCCCCACAGGGCAGAGATGGCGCTCAGCGCTGAGGCTGGTGTGGGTCCCACAGGGCAGAGATAGCGGTCAGGCTGGTGTGGGTCCCACAGGGCAGAGATAGCGGTCAGGCCGGTGTGGGTCCCACAGGGCAGAGATGACGCTCAGCGCTGAGGCTGGTGTGGGTCCCACAGGGCAGAGATAGCGGTCAGGCTGGTGTGGGCCCCACAGGGCAGAGATGGCGCTCAGGCTGGTGTGGGTCCCACAGGGCAGAGATGGCGCTCAGGCTGGTGTGGGTCCCACAGGGCAGAGATAGCGGTCAGGCTGGTGTGGGCCCCAGCAGGCTGGTGTGGGTCCCTGCAGCAGGTGCACCCTCTTAAAGGGCCGGTGCAGTGTGACAGGGCCCCAGGGGGGTGTCAGAGGATCATGACCCGCACAGAGGCCAAATCCCCTCTGGAGCTCAACCCCCCCTCAGAGCTCAAGGAGTTAGGGGTTAGGGGGCAGAATGACCAGCAGGGTAAGGAGGAGGAGGGCAAAAGCCTAATTCCAATTCCACCCATATCTTAAAAGCACACACTGCAGCCCCCACCATTATCCACAACACAGAGAGCCTCACTGATACACCAGATTACCAGAAAACTCCTTAAACTATTAAGCAAACTAAAACACTGTAATTCTATACGAAGCCGCTCAGAGACCTTCCCCCTAAAAACGAGCACTGGACCCGTTACCCATCCCGTTTGGATCCTCTTCCTGCTCAGGACCCAAACTGAGAGCTCTGCTTGTCCAAACACAAAGTAAATCAAGGAGAGCTTTGCTTGTCCGGAGAGCCTATATCTGTGTTTAACACTGTCCCCTAAACCAGGCCAACCCTCACACACAGGTCTCTCAGCAACACTAACCAAGCTGGACAAGGAACTCACTGCACAAACACATGATACACAGATTCTCCCTCTCCAAAAGAGAGAGAAAGAAAGAGAAAGTAAGGGTATAAAATAGAAAGTGTGAGAGAGAAAGTGAGGGAGTGAGAGCGAGAAATGGAGAAAAATAGAAAGTGCAAGAGAAAGAGGGAGAGTGAGAGAAAGTAAGGGTATAAAAAAGAAAGTGTGAGAGAAAAAGAGGGAGAGAGAGAAAAAGAGAGGGAGTGAGCGTGTGGGGATAGCGTAGCGTGCGGCTGATTTAATTTGGGCTCCAGACTCTGATCTCCACATTCCTCCTGCAGACCACAGCTGCACCTCAGTCAACACCTCAGAGCACACCTGTGTGTGTGTGTGTGTGTGTGTGTGTGTGTGTGAGTCTGTGTGTGTGAGTGTGTGTGTGTGAGTCTGTGAGTGTGTGTGTGTGAGTCTGTGTGTGTGCGTGTGTGTGTGTGAGTGTGTGTGTGTGTGTGTGAGTCTCTGTGTGTGCGTGTCTGCGTCTGTGTGTGTCTGCGTCACACACACACACAACTGAGCACACGCAAATGCACAAGCACGTGTACCCACTCGCAAGCATATGCAGACACACACACACGCACACGCACGCACACACACATTCATATAGAAACAAAGACACAACTCTGGGAAATCTCATTAGGGGGAGCGCCCTCGCCCTCCTCTCTCCCCCCGTCCCGTAGATAACTCTGGCTGCACTCCCGTAATCTGAAACTCTTTGGCAGTTGGCAGGAGTCCACATCGCAAACCAAACAAAAAGGAGTGAGCCCCCCCCCCCGCGCCCCCACTCCCTGGCCCCGCCCGCCCCCTCTGCCCTGTACGCAGCACACAGCTCTGAACACAGCACACAGCACTGAACACACAGCCCTGAGCACACTGCACTGAACACACAGCCCTGAGCACACTGCACTGAACACACTGCACTGAACACACAGCCCTGAGCACACTGCACTGAGCACACAGCCCTGAACACACAGCCCTGAACACACAACCCTGAGCACTGAGCACACAGCCCTGAGCCCACAGCACTGAACACACAGCCCTGAACACACAACCCTGAGCACACAGCCCTGAGCACTGAGCACACAGCCCTGAGCCCACAGCACTGAGCACACAGCCCTGAGCACTGAGCACACAGCCCTGAGCCCACAGCACTGAGCACACAGCCCTGAGCCCACAGCACTGAACACACAGCCCTGAGCACACAGCACTGAGCACACAGCACTGAGCACACAGCACTGAGCACACAGCACTGAACACACAGCACTGAACACAGCCCTGAGCACACAGACCTGAACACACAGCACTGAACACACAGCTAAGCTGGGATGCAGGATCAGGGCAGGGTACCAGAGTAACCCCCCAGTCCGGGCCGGGGGGAGCTGATAGCATCTTCTGCTACACTGGAGCAGTGGAGCGGAGGCACCCGTCCAATCTCCCCAAACGCCCCCCCCATCTCCATCCCCCCCATCCCCCACCCTCACCCCACCGGTGTCCCATCTCTGCCAGCTCCCCGCCACGCCCCCAGCTCCATGACGCAGGAGCCCCCGTGCTGATAGGGTCTCCGTCACACCGCGATAATGCCCAGCGAAGTGCTATCGCTCGCCCGTAACACCGCTGACCTTGCAGAGACTCCCCCCCCCACCCCCACCTGCCCTCCCCCAGGTGCTCTGCTGCTACGCCAACACGAGGAGGGGGGGGGCCCCCATAGAGGGGAAATGACATGCGCTGGCCACACCTGAGTCTACGAATTAGCAGCTCAACTAGATCTCTAGCTGTTGAACGAGGAGCACTGTGTTAAGGTCTGAGTGAAAACCTACAGAACGTCATATCTCCTAGAACAGGGTCGGTTACCACTGGCCTAGGGTATCCAGCACTATGTCCGGCCTGGTCTTCAACACCCCAAGGGACTCTGTCTCCACTACACGACCTGGAAAGCTATTCCACGCACTGACAACCCCGTGTGTTAAGAGACTCTGTGAGGCACCGTGTGCAAACTAAAACAGTCACGACACATTAATACTACAGCACCGCTCGTCAGCGCGATAGCGACACACCGTGAGCTCAACTGACTGCTCTGTTCCAACGGTCATGTTATTTCTGCCGCCCTTGTGACACACTGACACTGTTTGCTCAGATAAGCCCCTCGGATAAGCCTCAGTAAGCGCAGAGATTCACTGTAAATAACACAGTCAGCGCAGAGATTCACTGTAAATAGCACAGCGCAGAGATTCACTGTAAATAACACAGCGCAGAGATTCACTGTAAATAACACAGTTAGCACAGAGATTCACTGTAAATAACACACAGTTAGCGCAGAGATTCACTGTAAATAACACAGCGCAGAGATTCACTGTAAATAACACAGCGCAGAGATTCACTGTAAATAACACAGTTAGCACAGAGATTCACTGTAAATAACACAGTTAGCGCAGAGATTCACTGTAAATAACACACAGTTAGCGCAGAGATTCACTGTAAATAACACAGCGCAGAGATTCACTGTAAATAACACAGCGCAGAGATTCACTGTAAATAACACAGTTAGCACAGAGATTCACTGTAAATAACACAGCACAGAGATTCACTGTAAATAACACAGTCAGCGCAGAGATTCACTGTAAATAACACAGTCAGCGCAGAGATTCACTGTAAATAACAGTGCAGAGATTCAGTGTAAATAACACAGCACAGAGATTCACTGTAAATAACTCAGTTAGCGCAGAGATTCACTGTAAATAACACAGCACAGAGATTCACTGTAAATAACACAGTTAGCGCAGAGATTCACTGTAAATAACACAGCACAGAGATTCACTGTAAATAACACAGTCAGCGCAGAGATTCACTGTAAATAACTCAGTTAGCGCAGAGATTCACTGTAAATAACACAGCGCAGAGATTCACTGTAAATAACACAGTCAGCGCAGAGATTCACTGTAAATAACACAGCACAGAGATTCACTGTAAATAACACCCTGAGGCAGGGAGGCCTTGGATTCGGAAGAAAGAGCTGAGGGGAGTCAGACTGAGAGTAGGCAGCGTTTGCCAGGTTTAATGATTATGGTCTGGCCTTTACCACACAAACGTGACGCGGTGTGAGCGTAGGGACGCGGAGAGGAACAGGAAGTGTTGCTGCGTTCTCTCTCTCTCTCTCTCGCTAGCGTTGGGGTCTTACAGGGATGCCATGACGATTTCCAGCCCAACTGTGAAAGCCCAAGGACGCGAAATGATTCGCCACGTGTTGCAACCCCGGTGGAGACGTGCGAAAATCAAACAGCCATAAAACAGATCCGTCGCGGATCGACGCTGGTTTGGGAGCCGCGGTGGAAAATCTGTGAGGAGAGTTTAGCCGTTTAGTCTGGCCCTTACAGACAGGATCAGAATAAGCGCATAAGATCTGTCTGATGTGTTACTGTATAGATTAGACCTGACAGACAGACAGACAGACAGACAGTGAGTTTGTACTGTAAATGGTGGTGTCTCTCAGGAGTTTCTCAGGTGTTTCCAGGACAATGTGCTCTGTGTGTGGGGGGGGGGGGGGGCAGGGGCATGTCTCACACACACACACACACACACACACACGGACACAAGCACAAACACACACACATATACACACACAACCACACACACACTCAGACACACACAAAGAGGGGCAGACACAGGACCACCAGCAGCCCAACCAGCTCTAAACAGAGTTGCAGCACACTCCCTAAAAAGAGGACAGGTTCGAGCGTACCCCGCGGGTCCCTCTGCTGCCCCCCCTCCCCCCCCCCCCCCTAGGGATGGAGGTGCAGGTGGGCGGGGGGGTGGGGCTAGAGGTGGGGATGGGTTAGGTCGGTAGAGATGGAGGTGTGGGTGGGGATGGAGGTGCAGGTGGGCGAGGGGGTGGGGCTAGAGGTGTGGATAGGTTAGGTGGGTAGAGATGGAGGTGTGGGTGGTTATGGAGGTGTAGGTGGGCGAGGGGGTGGGGCTAGAGGTGTGGATGGGTTAGGTGGGTAGAGATGGAGGTGTGGGTGGTTATGGAGGTGTAGGTGGGCGAGGGGGTGGGGCTAGAGGTGTGGATGGGTTAGGTGGGTGGGGATGGAGGTGTGGGTGGGGATGGGGGTGCAGGTGGGCGGGGGGGTGGGGCTAGAGGTGTGGATGGGTTAGGTGGGTGGGGATGGAGGTGTGGGTGGGGATGGGGGTGCAGGTGGGCGGGGGGGTGGGGCTAGAGGTGTGGATGGGTTAGGTAGGTGGGGATGGAGGTGTGTGTTTCTGTCCATGCAGGTTTAAAGGTAGGGCAGAAACAACGCAGTGTTAGACTCCTCTGGGCTGGTTACCAATCTCCATCTCCATGGAGACCAGGAGGCGACCTGGAACTGCTGAGTGAAGCTCTTACATGTCTCCCCTGTACCACATTTCGGAGGGAAAGTGGGTTATGAAGGCACTCCTCTCTGGCACTGAACAGGAAGCATAATTCCAAGAACTACAACTGAAGGGATACGGTACAGTAAGGTGCTCCACAATAGGCCAGTTGAGGGTCATGTGATGCGGTTTTGGAAGCAGCTCATCTGCTTCTGGCCCCGCCCTCCCCCCCAAGTTGCCAGATTCTGTAGTGGCCTGCCAATCAACCATGTCCATGAGAGAGGAAGTCACAGATTACAGGAAGGAATTTCCGTGGTACCAGTTTGGACTGTTGAGTGTGTGTGTGTGTGTGTGTGTGTGTGGGTGTGTGCGGGTGTGTGTGTGTGTGTGTGTGTGTGTGTGTGTGTGTGTGTGTGTGTGTGTGTGCATGCTCGAAGCACCTCTTTATCTTCCCTTACAGACCATCACAGACCCTCACAGACCCTCACGGACTCTCACAGACCCTCACAGACTCTCACAGACTCTCACAGACCCTCACAGACCCTCACAGACCCTGACAGACCCCTCTCTTATCTCTGTCCTGCTCCAAGCACAGCTTTGCCGCTCTCGCCAAATCTGCCAAATTGCTGTAAACAGGAAGCTGCAAGCCCCGATGCGCTGGCTACTGTATCTGCGTGCCGACAGAGAGTCCCACCAGCTGAGTTTACTGAACAGAACCAAACCAGCAGAGTTTACAGAACAGAACCAAACCAGCAGAGCCCACTGAACAGAACCAAACCAGCAGAGTTTACTGAACAGAACCAAACCAGCAGAGTTTACTGAACAGAACCAAACCAGCAGAGTTCACTGAACAGAACCAAGCCAGCAGAGTTTACTGAACAGAACCAAACCAGCCAGAGTTTACTGAACAGAACCAAACCAGCAGAACCCACACAGAACCGCACTGAACCACCTGCTCTCAGCGTTCTGACTGCCCCCCCCCCCCTCCCTCCCTCTCCCAGCCACAAGGCAAGCACAGACACACTCACCTTCTGGGGCCAAAATGAATAAAACATTACCACTAGTAATCAAAAGAGCCCGATAAGGAGGAGATAAGCCCAATCCATCACCACCTCTCAGGAGGAGCTGGCCCGCGGGAGAGGGAGGGAGTTCAGCCTGGCAGCAGGAGACGAAGCGGGGGGGGGGGGGGGGGGCGGGCGACACGCTCAATATGAGTGCCAGCAGCAGCACTTCCTGTTTCAATGAAGCAGTGCATGCTGGGAAGGGATTCAGGGGAGTGAGCATGTCAATGGCCTGGCTCAGCCTAACAGGGGGGGCTGAGGGGTGGAGCCTTAGGCCCCCGCCCTTACATGGGGGGAAGGTTAGCCAGAGGGGCGGGGGGGGGGGGGGGAAGGGGATCCTACCTTCTCCTCCATCCTGTTGAGTCTGCTGCCGATGGTGTTGGTGCCTTTGTCCCGCGTCCTCTCTGCAGAAAAGGGAGGATCATGGGAAAAATTAGAGAAAGAAAAAAACTAACAAAAAAAGATAAACAGCAAACAGGCACGGTCAATCAGCCAGCCAATCAGAGCTTCTTCTGCTACATGCTGGCAATAACCATTGGGTGTGGTGGGGATGAGGGGGGAGAGGGAGGGTTTCCATGGTGCAGAGAAACTCACCCTATAGGGGCAATTCAGGGCTTTTTGAGGTCAGCTACCCTGGCAACCACCCCCTACCCCCAGGTACAGAAACAAACTTCCACCTACGGCCCCTCCCCCACTGACCCCACCCCCTTCAGCTTGTCATTATCAGTGGCCAGACAGGTCCGGTGGGGGCGGAGGGGAGAGGGGAGACATCGAACAATCACTTTCCTACCCAAGGGCTGTAAGCTAGAGGACCTGCAGCAAAGCTGTTTAAATTATGTGTGTGGGGACTGTATGAGCCAGGTCAAACACACACTGATGAGCCAGATAAACAGGGGAGAGAGAGAGAAAAGGAGGGAGGGAGGGAGGGAGGGAGAGAGAGAGAGAGAGAAAGTGAGACAGGAATATAAAAAGGGATCCATGAGATTGCCTCCTGAAAAAGATGCCTGAGATTGTGAGGAGCTGCCCTGATGCTAAAGTGGGTCAGCTTCGCCAGGCAGGAAATGGATTTGGTGCGATTCTGAATTCTGGAAAAGCTGAAAAAGTGAGAGGGTGCTGGCAGAGGACGAGTTTGAGCGAGAGTTCAGGAACAGGGCAGAGAGAGAGGGAGGGAGGGAGAGAGGGAGAGAGAGAGAGCACACTCTGTTGTTCGTGCCAGTAAACCCTGTCCCTCTCAGTCACACAGACGCCATATTACCTGAGCTGGTCTGGAACAGACTCATCTTCCCCAATGACTGGTCCAGTCTGTGAATACAATCACACACAGCCTTTACTGTCTGCAGAAAGCACGCACACACGCTCACACACACACAGCCTTTACTGTCTGCAGAAAGCACGCACACACACTCACACACACACACACACACTATACACAGCACAGCACACAGACACACACACAGACACACACACACACTATACACAGCACAGCACGCACACGCACACACACACTATACACAGCACAGCACACAGACACACACACACACACACTATACACAGCACAGCACACACACTCGCACAAACACTATACACAGCACAGCACACAGACATTCTGTACATGCTACAACACAGTACTCACAAACGTTATTCACAAAAAGTCAAAAGGTGTGCACACACACACACACCCACACTCACGCACACACATACAAAACGAAGAGACAGTGGGAAAGGGCTATAATGAGCCAGCCTGGTTCCAGCTCTACAGTGGGAAAGGGCTATAATGAGCCAGCCTGGTTCAGCTCTACAGTGGGAAAGGGCTATAATGAGCCAGCCTGGTTCCAGCTCTACAGTAGGAAAGGGGTATAATGAGCCAGCCTGGTTCAGTTCTACAGTGGGACAGGGGTATAATGAGCCAGCCTGGTTCCAGCTCTACAGTAGGAAAGGGGTATAATGAGCCAGCCTGGTTCAGTTCTACAGTGGGACAGGGGTATAATGAGGCAGCCTGGTTCCAGCTCTACAGTGGGACAGGGCTATAATGAGGCAGCCTGGTTCCAGCTCTACAGTGGGAAAGGGATATAATGAGCGAGCCTGGTTCCTGCTCTACAGTGGGACAGGGCTATAATGAGCCAGCCTGGTTCAGCTCTACAGTGGGAAAGGGATATAATGAGCCAGCCTGGTTCAGCTCTACAGTGGGACAGGGGTATAATGAGCCAGCCTGGGTCCAGCTCTACAGTGGGAAAGGGCTATAATGAACCAGCCTGGTTCCAGCTCTACAGTGGGAAAGGGCTATAATGAGCCAGCCTGGTTCAGCTCTACAGTGGGAAAGGGCTATAATGAGCCAGCCTGGTTCCAGCTCTACAGTAGGAAAGGGGTATAATGAGGCAGCCTGGTTCCAGCTCTACAGTGGGACAGGGCTATAATGAGGCAGCCTGGTTCCAGCTCTACAGTGGGAAAGGGATATAATGAGCGAGCCTGGTTCCTGCTCTACAGTGGGACAGGGCTATAATGAGCCAGCCTGGTTCAGCTCTACAGTGGGAAAGGGATATAATGAGCCAGCCTGGTTCAGCTCTACAGTGGGAAAGGGCTATAATGGGCCAGTCTGGTTCCAGCTCTACAGTGGGAAAGGGCTATAATGAGCCAGCCTGGGTCCAGCTCTACAGTGGGAAAGGGCTATAATGAGCCAGCCTGGGTCCAGCTCTGCAGTGGGAAAGGGCTATAATGAGCCAGCCTGGTTCAGCTCTACAGTGGGACAGGGCTATAATGAGCCAGCCTGGTTCCAGCTCTACAGTGGGAAAGGGCTATAATGAGCCAGCCTGGTTCAGCTCTACAGTGGGAAAGGGCTATAATGAGCCAGCCTGGCTCCAGCTCTACAGTGGGAAAGGGCTATAATGGGCCAGCCTGGTTCAGCTCTACAGTGGGAAAGGGGTATAATGAGCCAGCCTGGCTCCAGCTCTACAGTGGGAAAGGGCTATAATGAGCTAGCCTGGCTCCAGCTCTACAGTGGGAAAGGGCTATAATGAGCCAGCCTGGTTCAGCTCTACAGTGGGAAAGGGCTATAATGAGCCAGCCTGGGTCCAGCTCTACAGTGGGAAAGGGCTATAATGAGCCAGCCTGGTTCAGCTCTACAGTGGGAAAGGGCTATAATGAGCTAGCCTGGCTCCAGCTCTACAGTGGGAAAGGGCTATAATGAGCCAGCCTGGTTCAGCTCTACAGTGGGAAAGGGCTATAATGAGCCAGCCTGGGTCCAGCTCTACAGTGGGAAAGGGCTATAATGAGCCAGCCTGGCTCAGCTCTACAGTGGGAAAGGGCTATAATGAGCCAGACTGGTTCCAGCTCTACAGTGGGAAAGGGCTATAATGAGCCAGCCTGGTTCAGCTCTACAGTGGGAAAGGGCTATAATGAGCCAGCCTGGTTCCAGCTCTACAGTGGGAAAGGGCTATAATGAGCCAGCCTGGTTCAGCTCTACAGTGGGAAAGGGCTATAATGAGCCAGCCTGGTTCCAGCTCTACAATGGGAAAGGGCTATAATGAGCCAGCCTGGTTCAGCTCTACAGTGGGACAGGGCTATAATAAAGGCGTATACCCGGCCAGTCTGGTCCTCACCTCCTCTGGAGCTCCTTGATGCGCACCATGAGGTTGAGGTGTCCCTGTGAGTACTGCTCAATCACGTCTCGCACGTCGTAGGGCTTGCGTGCTTGCTGAGGAAACAGACGGGAGCGTGATGTCAGCGATATCCATCCGCTCACCTCCACCCACCCCCCACCCCAAACACCACCCCATGACAACAGTCGCCATGGTGACTGGGACCCCTCCACATCGAGGCGTGTGTGCAGATACGCAGACAGGATCCCGCTAAGGCTGCCCCCCGCTCCTGCAGTTTCTCTGTACTGGGGGGGCAAACGCACACCTCTTCACTGCTTTCCTTGTTTTGGGGGGGGGGTGAAATGTGTTTGAAGTGGCTGCGTACCGTGGGACGCTACCGCGAGGTCGCCAGTTTGTCGCGAAACGCCCGGATCAAGGTGCCCCGCGAAACGGGCAAACGTTCACAACGTGGCGCGGAGGGGGGGGGGGGGAGCGTTTAAGAGCAAGCAAACACCACAGTGACATCACCACCCGAGAGCCGGGGCTGGGGGAGGGGGGGGGGTGGGCAGAGCAACGCTCTGTGTGTCCCTGAGCGTTTGCTCAATGTCACACCATTTCGGGAGAGGGGGAGAGGGCAGGGAAGAGAAGGAGGGAGGAAAGACAGAGAGAGAGAGTAAGAGCAGGAATATACAAGGTGATCGGGGAGAGGAGAAGTGAGAGAACACAAAGAGGAGAAATAAAAGGGAAGACAGTTTTAAAGAATTAGGAAAGAGGAGGAAAGAGGAGAGGAGAGTAGAGACTGAGGGAGAGGGAAGGACAGTTTTAGATTTTTTGGTCCTATTTATTTAAACATTGCAATAAATATTTACAGAAACAAATAAGCAGTACTTTTCAGTCCATAACAATGTTCCTAAAAGCTACTTAAGAGACAAAAGGCCAAGAAAAACTTAAATATAAACAAATAAAACCACAATATAAAACTGACCTTCAGTAAGACAACAATAAAACCAATGAATGAAATAAACAATTAAAGCCGCAAGCGGCATTGGGAGGGGTCCAAGCATTGGCACAATTGCACCCCCTATGGAGCGATTTTTAATCGTCCGATTACGTTTAAATTAACTAACAACTTTTATGTTTGGGGTCAATTTGACCCCAGGAATATAAATCTGCAGAAAATAATTGTAACTGAAAGTGTTACCCAAGTTTCTCTCTCAGCTACTTTAGGCCTTTCTACTGATCATCTTAATAGCCCAGTAAATAAAACATGACTTTTCCCATCCTCCCCTTATACATCAAGTATTGATTTTATATGACTATTGCAAAATATGCAAATTACTGTACAATCTCATTCATTGACCTAAAATTGAAAACAAAGTATGTTTTGGTGTTTGCAGGGCTTTACGTTGGTATTAAGTGCTCATTAAAAAAGAAAAATAACATTTGGAAAGAAACACACCTTTTATTATCAAGCATAGTAACATTTTATGTTCGGGGTCAATTTGACCCCAGGAAAAAATATTAATGTTTAGGTTCAGAAAACACTTCAGAACATCAATAAGTAACATATAACAGTTATTCAATAATGAAGAAACACAATAAAACAATAAAAAGTAAATTAGTCACCAGAATTGAGTTTTGATAAAAAATGAACATAACAGCTCAACTAGGTACCCGTGGGTATCAATTCTTCATTCAAACGAGATAAGTTTGTCACGCTTCTGTCGTCCCTGCCATACAATGTGGGAGAAAACATGAAATGTCTCCAGAGACACTGTAGCTGGAAAAATTGCCCTACCAGTGTCAGCATTCCAAAAGCTTGCTGTTGCTTCACCTTTTGACTTGTACACTCCTGCCAAAATAAGCAACCCAATATAGGATTGCTAGTGGGTCACATCCAGCTCTTTCCAATTGTCACCATACACACGCCTCCCGTCTAAGTTTGTCATCTCAAGAATATCCTTTTGCATTGATGGTGTTATGAAGAGTTCAAATGCAGACTTTATGTCTTGTACATGACTGCTAGCATATCTGGTGGGGCCTGGAACCATTTTGATGACATTAGCAGCACTAAGTCTACCCTGTCTTTCAACTGGGGATCCAGACCATGGTAGTTCTCCATTTTTGGAAGTAAACATGTCAGTTCTTGGTGGTTGAGAGATGACAGGAGGGTTTGTTGGTGGTTGAGAGGCGACAGGAAGGTTTCTTGGGGGTTGAGAGATGACAGGAGGGTTTCTTGGTGGTTGGGACATGACAGGACGGTTTAGTGGTGGTTGGGAAACAAAAAGAGGGGCAGAATGTGGTATCTCAAAGGCTTCATTCTCATCATCAGAGGAGGATGCCACACAGTCAGGGTCCTCCTCAACATTATCCTCAGTCTCAGACATATCCTCATCTAAATCACTTTCACCCTCCAAGATCTGTGACAGAACCTCAGTGGCAGAAAATATACGCATCTGTCTGGTGGTCATTTGCAAAATCTTTAGTTGAGGCACAAATGCAAAGAGAATGGTTTAGAGGGCTGTGTGTGTAGCCTTTATTATAAGTTTGCCCCTGCCCCCATGTTGCGAGAATGATCAGAGATCTCGTGGGAACTATGTTTTCTCCTCACACACACGCATGCTCTCTCGCTCTCTCAAACACACACACACACACACATACAAATTAATGTGAAAGTGCCCTCAGCCAACAACAAAAACAAGATCAAAATAATGGTTTTATATAACAATAGAGCTTGGGGTCAAAATGACCCCAACAACACCGATGCGTACAACATGTTTACAGGACATTGAAAATATTTTTTTCAGTTAATTTCGTGTTTGCCATGTTTTCCCCATGAAGTTGGGAAAAGTCATGAAATATCTAGCTGATGAAGTATGGTAACCATATTTTTAGAGTCAGTAAACATTGAATGGGGTCAAATTGACCCCAAACATAAGAGGAGGGTTAAATGGTTTTGTCCTCATGATCATATACCTTCACCCAACATCGCCATGGATGTCTCCTAGCCGCTAGGCGTAAAGGCCTATGTCGTAACACTCGCGACCTGCGTGCTGCGCGCAGAGTAGCCTACCGTATTATTTATTTAGACATTGGCAAATAAGAAAATATTCGGTTACGCTGACCTATAAAACGCTATTCCAAAAGCAAAATCAGACATGTTATACATCGTCAGAAAGCTTATACTCTCACCTACTGAATAAATGAATTGTCAATCAAGCTAAATTGTACTAAAAAGGGCGACAACGCCGTAAGCAATAGGTGTGGTATTATGCACAGCTATTTTTGAAGGTAGCCTACCCAGGTATCACAAATGCGCATATATTTCACAAACGGATTGTCCGAGACAATATATGACCACTCAGGCTCAAAAGGGACATCTCTACGTGTAAAACCAGACAAAGGGAGACACAGAAAGACAGAGACCAAAAGCAACAGTGGAGAAAGAGAGAGAGAGAGAGAGACTTTGATGCCCTTTCATTGCCAAGTCATTACACTAGAATGAAATTTTTTTTAAATAATGAAGAAAAGAACCAAAAACAACACCAAAAAGTAAAAAATAAGTGCATAAATCTTTGTCACAAATCATCAACACAATTTTATGACTGCCCCCCCCCCCCACCCCATGGTAATGTGATTTCACAACTCTTCTCACCTGCCACACAAACTGCACCCCCAATACACCATGTCCTACAAAACATATCAACCTTGTTATTCAGGTTGCAGCATGCATACCCAAACCTCAGGCACACTGAAATAACCCCCTCCAGCATGCTCACTGAATCTGTACGTGCCCTGTTTTTAATTTCCATATGCACACGAGAGAGAGAGAGAGAGAGAGAGAGATGAGGAGGGAGGGAGAGACAGAGAGAGAGAGAGAGAGAGAGAGAGAGAGATGAGGAGGGAGGGAGAGACAGAGAGAGAGAGAGAGGTGCATGTATTTGCATGTACTTGTTAGGTGTTTTTTTGTTTTTAAATAATTGATGACATTACACTGTACATTATGTACTTTGTAATGTGTTTTGCGAAGCTTTGGCAACTCGTATACTGAAGTATGACACGCCAATAAAGCATTTTGAATTGAGCTGAATTGAATTTAGAGCAAGACAGACAGAGACAGAGGGAGACAGACCTTTGATTCCCCTTAATTTCACAGTTAAAGTAGACAATTCATGTTATCCAAATTATTAAAAGGTATCAGTAGACATCAAAATAAGAAAACAGCAACAAAAAAAACAACCAAAAAGAAAAAATAAATAATAAAAGTAAAATACCCAGACTAAAAAAAAAAAAAAAAAAGTACTTTTTTTTTTAAACAGACAGAGACAGAGAGAGGGAAGGAGAGAGGGAGAGGAGCTGTCAGTGTGCAGCAGGGCTGTAACCCGATCTGTTTTGGGCCTGCAGAGCTGCACTCTCTCCCCGTGTAACCAGAGCAGGGTCAGGGTGGCTCTCACACAGCCTCTGCATGTGTCCATTACCCTAATGATGAGTGCATTACCCAGGATAAGCATCAGAGGGCTGGGGAACCCTAACCCCCCCCCCCCAATCTCCAGGCTCGGCTCTGGAGCCTGAGGGCGTGGCTCATCGGCTCAGCACGCCACCAGGTGAGAGTGACGGGCGTGGCGCTGGTTTTGCACGGTGACCGTGGCGACGGGCGTGGCGCTGGTTTTGCACGGTGACCGTGGCGACGGGCGTGGCGCTGGATGTGAACGGTGACCATGGCGACGGGCGGGGCGCGCTGGTTTTGCACGGTGACCGTGGCGACGGGCGTGGCGCTGGATGTGAATGGTGGCCGTGGCGCGCTGGTTTTGCACGATCACCGTGGCGACGGGCGGGGCGCGCTGGTTTTGCACGATCACCGTGGCAACGGGTGTGGCGCTGGTTGTGAACGGTGGCCGTGGCGACGGGCGGGGCGCGCTGGTTTTGCACACTTCCCGCTCAGAATAAACGGCCTTCGTGAGCCGGGCAGCCCGTACGGACTCACAGGTAAAGGTGGGAAAGCCGCCTCTCTCCGCGCCAGAGCCCAAATAAAGGGGGCGCTTTGTGCCTCAGCCTCAATGAGGCGCGGAGGCGGTGTCGGGTAACGATAGGGGGGGGCGCGGGGGCGCAGGGGTGTGGCCTGGTATGGGGGGGGGACGCAGGGGCGCAGGGGTGTGGCCTGGTATGGGGGGAGTGGAGGGGGCGCAGGAGTGTGGCCTGGTATGGGTGGGGGGGGGGAGGGGTGAGCGAAAAGCTTTCACCTCACGGTGCCCTTGACCCGGTCAGGGGGGCAGGGGAGGGACGGGGGAACTGAGTCTGTTGTCACCTGTTGTTTCCTGTGGGAAAGCGATCCATGCAGCACACAAAGGGCTGAGGCACACGGTCAAGCCATTAGCAGGTAAACGCTCTGAGGCGTGTGTGTGTGTGTGTGTGTGTGTGTTTGAGTGTATGTGTGTGTGTGTGTGTGCATGCATGTTTGAGTGTATGTGTGTGTGTGTGTGCATGCATGTGTGTCAGTGTGTATCTGTGTGAGAGTGTGTGTGTGAGTGAGTGTGTGTGGGTGTGGGTGTGGGTGTGTGTGTGTGCATGTGCGTGTGTGAATTTTCCATTTTAATTCTGGTTTACTTTTGTATTGCCAGAACATATACTGTATGCATGAGAGAGATGCTCAAGACAATTTGTAGAAAAATGCACCAGATGGTAGAGATGCATATAAAATGGGAAAGACACACTGTATGACCCTCCCGGTCTGGGGCTGCTTTTCATGGTTTGGGCTCGGCCCCTTTGTTCCAGTGAAGGAAAATCTTTATGCTACAGCATACAATGACAGTCTAGATGATTCTGTGCTTCCCCAACAGAGATGTGGGATCTCAGGTGTCCACATACTTTTGGCCATGTAGTGTATGAACAGATAAAACTAACAATTTACAAAATGAAATCCTGAATTAGGATGAAATCTTATATTTAATCAGCCATGCTCAATGCTACCCACCTGAAACCTCTTTTTGGCCACGAAGTACTGCATCCTCTGAATCACCCGAATAGCTGCCCTATGGGTCTCCCTGAACCTGCGGGGAGGGGGGGGGGGCAACAGAGGAGAGAGAGAGAGAGAGAGAGGGAGGGAGGGAGGGGGGGAAGAGAGAGAGAGAGAGGCAGGTGAGGGAGGTGTATCCCTGCTTTGACAATGCAGCACATCACTGAGCCTCACCAAAATACAACACTGTCAGTTCGGATTTGTGTGAAAGAAAGAAAGAAAGAGAAAGAAACAGGGAGTGGAAATGAGAGAGAAAGAAAAGGAAAGGACAGTGCGAGAGGAAGCGAGAAAGAGAAAGAGAGAAAGAGAGTGAGAGAGACAGGTGAGGCCATAGAGGACAAAGCCAGCAGGTCACACACAAAGCCCTTTAGAAAAGGCCTTTTTTTGTGCAGTAACCAAACTGTTGGCTTTCCTTCCTCACCCCTCCACCCCACCCCCCCCCCCACCCCCCCCACCACCCACCCCACTGCAGGCACAGCGTGCCTCTCCTGTTGCCACCCCGCCCCACAGCCCCTGAAAAGAGGGAAGGGGGGGGAGGGGGGCTGGTGACATCCCCTTGTCCCACTGGGACGGAACGTTCCGGCAGCGAGCGGGAGGTGCTGGGGGCCCCGCGCCATGGCGGGGTGACCCGTGGGAGAAACCTGCGCCCCACCCTGCGCCCCGCCCGGTCACTGTGACCTCCAACACCCTTTCATCAGCTGACCGCAGAAGACCTATCACAGTGTGTTGTTGTGTCGTTAAGGCCGAGGACGCAGACACACACAGAGCCACACACACGGGACAAAGGGAAACACAAGCTCTTCCTCAGCCTCTGTTATTACGGCCATTATGTGACCCCCCCCCCCCCCCCCTCCTCACCTGAACGGGACACGGCCCACAGGAGCCGCGCTGAGGTGTCACCTTACCTCCGCTCAGGAGGTGACATCACCGCCTCAACGGGCCTGGGGTCCACCTGCCCTTTACCCATCATGCACCGCAGCACCCACACAGACACAGACCCAGGCGCAGCGGGTAGCCGCACACTGAGAAAGTGTGTGTGTGTGTGTGTTAGTGTGGGTGTGTGTGTATGCGTGTGTGTGTGTGTGTGTGTATGTGTGTGTGTGTGTGTGTTAGTGTGGGTGTGTGTGTATGCGTGGGTGTGTATGTGTGTGTGTGTGTGTTAGTGTGGGTGTGTGTGTATGCGTGTGTGTGTGTGTGTGTGTGTATGTGTGTGTGTGTGTGTGTTAGTGTGGGTGTGTGTGTATGCGTGTGTGTGTGTGTGTGTGTGTGTGTGTGTGTGTATGTGTGTGGGTGTGTGGGTGTGTATGTGTGTATGTGTGTGGGTGCGTGGGTGTGTGTGTGTGTGGGCGCATGTGCGTGTGTGTGCGTGTGTGTGTGTGTGTGTGTGTTAGTGTGTGGGTGTGTGTGCGTGTGGGTGCATGTGTGTGTGTGTGTGTGTGTGTATGTGTGTGGGTGTGTGGGTGTGTGGGTGCATGTGTGTGTGTGTCCCTGTGTGTTAATGTGTGGGTGTGTGTGTATGTGTGTGTGTGTGTTTGTGTGAATGTAAGTGTGGCAGTAGAATGCCAGAGAGTGTGTGAGTAAATGTGTGTGTCTGTAGTAACGGTTGGCAGGAGAAAGAGAGAGAGAGAGAGTGAGAACTTAAACCCTCTTGTCACTGAAGTGACGATGAATTGCGCTGATTTCTGCAGCCTGGCAACTCGCTCCCCATCCAAACGACACATCAGGATCCCATTTAATCTCCCTTTCCGTGCAAGATAAGCTTACACTCGCTACAGCTGCCCTGCTAACCACAGACACAGCAGCACATCCAAAGAGCTCCACTCACAGAGAGAGCAGTAACTGAATACCCACGCGAGGTTTCTCACGCGAGTCACAGAGAGGGAGAGAGAGAAAGAGGGGAAGGGAGGGAGAGGGAGAGAGAGGGGGAGAGAGAAAGAGGGGAAGAGAAGGGGAGAGAGACAGCAGGAGAGACTTTTGACTTTTAACTTCACTTGATTAGCAAAAAAAAAAAATCCCACAAATCACTAGTACTTACACAAAAAAGACTGATAATACAAAAACAAAATTATCATTCAATACAAGTACCAGTACAACATTACATCATCAGTTTTCTAGACCACCTCAAAACAGACACAGAGAAAGAGAGAGAGAGAGAGGGAGACAACGGCCCAGTCCCCCCTGCAGAACGTAGCAGTATTAATACAGCCACTCGTCTCAGCGCCAGGCCCTAGCCCCCCTCCCCCCAGGTATGAGGTCATGTGACCTGTCAGTCACACGCAGGCCCGCCCACTATGCCAGACTCAGTCACTCATTGGCAGAGCTCTAACTGTCAGACGGCAGGGGCTCGGAGTGGGTCCCTCTGCTCCCCGTTAAAGTTTAACACTGCCCCCCAGAGCAATCCACCCAGCCCTGCTCCAGCCTGGACGGGGGAGAACGGGGAGGCAAGGGAAATTATTTCCCCCCCCCAGGGCAGGAACAGAGCTGGATTGCTAGTGAGGTTAGAGGGGGGGCTTGTGTGCTTGTGTCAAATTAGAAATATCACCATTAACGCCTCATCACCCAATCAGTCACAGCTCTGACACAGCGAGTTCGCTCAGCTCTTCTGACACACAGAGAGAGACAGACGGGCAGACAGACAGGAAGGCAGACAGACAGACAGGAAGGCAGAAAGACAAACAGACAGCACAGACAGACAGGAAGGCAGACAGACAGACAGACAGACAGGAAGGCAGACAGACAGACAGACAGCACAGACAGGAAGGCAGACAGACAGACAGACAGACAGACAGGAAGGCAGACAGACAAACAGACAGCACAGACAGGAAGGCAGACAGACAGACAGCACAGGGCCTTCATTCACCCCAGGGGGGCAGGTCCAAACCTGCCGGTGCTGCAGAGCAGTGTCAGTTTGGCCAGAGCAGGACGGGACTCACACACAGAGCCCTGTACCACAGGAACACCGTTCAGCTTTACACACAGAACTACACAACCATGCCAAAATTAGGCCAAAACTAGGCCGCAATGAGGCCAAAACCAGCACAAAACTAGGCCGGAGAACAGGCACAGACCAGGCCGTGACCTGACCGCACACCCAGCTGAAGCCGGGCCAAACACAAGCTCACGGCAGAAGAATTTGGCAGGCGGCGCGTCCTGAAATCCCACCGCACACTCTGCCGGCGCGGGGGTCAGGGACCCTCATAAAAACACCGCAGGGGAGGAAGGCCTTCCGATAGGCCAGCCGCTGCCAGGACGGGACGGGACGGGACCGGGGGGGGGGGGGGCAAGCAAGGCTGTGCAGGCTGGCACAGCCGCCCCAAACCCCAAACCATGATCCCCACACCCTGCACCCCAAACACTGAACCCCAAATCCTGAATCCCCAAATACACATCCTGAACCCTGAACCCCAAACCTCAAACCACAAACCCTGAACTCGAACCACGAACCTACCCTGAACCCCAAATCCCCGAACACAAAACCTGAACCCCTAATCTTGCAACCTTAACCACAAATCCTGATGGAGGAGCCAGGCCTCTGCAGAGAGCCGGGGGGCTGGGGGGGCTGGGAGCAGGGGGTACTTTTGGGACTTCTGGCCAGCTGCAGGGCTGAAAGTGTCAGGGTTAGACAGAGCTCTTAATGTGACCCCCACTGAGAAAAGCAACACCAGCAGAACATGGACCTGCACACAAATAACATGAGCCATATATTATTCTGTCATCATGCGTGTGTGTGTGTGTAGTGAGTAAATGTACACGTGTAGTTTACAGCTTGTGTATGAGTGAACATGTATGTAGCTGTGTACAGTGTGCAAGTCTGTACAGATAGTGTGTGAATGTGTGTGTAGTCTGTAGTATGTGTTTGTGCATTTTTACTTTGTATAGTGTGTACGTGTGAATAGTATGTGTTTAGTGTACATAGTGTATATAGTGTGTACGTGTGTGTGTAGCATGTGTGCAGTGTGTGTGCATACGTACCATATGTGCGTTGTATGTGCAGTGTGTGAAGTGCAGCCTGCATGTACGTGTACATGATTACAGATGTGTTGAGCAGTGTAGCGTTTTCATATTGAAAGTGAGTGTAAGCACACGTGTGTAGCGGATACGTGCTGTGTAGTGTAGTGTGTAGTGTGTAGCGTGTAGCGCGGTGTACAGGTAGTCTCCAGGGCAGGTGTGGGCTCTGTGCAGTGTAGCGTGTAGCGTGTAGTGTGTAGCGTGTATGTGCTGTGTAGCGTGTAGTGTGTAGTGTGTATGTGCTGTGTAGCGTGTAGTGTGTAACGCAGTGTACAGGTGATCTCCAGGGCGGGTGTGGGCTCTGTGCTGTGTAGTGTGTAGCGTGTAGTGTGTAGCGTGTAGTGTGTAGCTTGTAGCTCAGTGTACAGGTGATCTCCAGGGCGGGTGTGGGCTCTGTGCTGTGTAGTGTGTAGTGTGTAGTGTGTAGCGTGTAGTGTGTAGTGTGTAGCGTGTAGTGTGTAGCGTGTAGTGTGTAGCTTGTAGCGCAGTGTACAGGTAATCTCCAGGGCGGGTGTGGGCTCTGTGCGGTGTAGTGTGTAGTGTGTAGTGTGGGCTCTGTGCGGTGAGCTCAGCGATGCAGCCGGTCAGCGCTCATTAGGCTAATGGAGGTAGGACCGGCCTGGCCACCAGCCAGCACCGGGGGGAGCGGGGGGAGCTGGGGGGGCTACTTTACGGGATGGGGTTTCAGGTTTCTCTCTGGCAGTGCACAGGGACTGGCAGGCATGAATTATGGGATGTCTGAAACATGCTGGATTTTTTTACCCCATTTATCCTGATGTCAATACGCAGCGTCTTTGTGAATCCCCACCCGAGACGACAGCTCATCACACGTTTCTCTCTCTCTCTCTTTCTGTCTCTCTCACACACACACACACAAACAGACACACACACTCACGCACACAGACATGCACACATACAGACACACACACGCACACAGACACATAAACACACACACACGTGCATGCAAACACACTAAACACAAATACACACGCACGCACACACACACTAAACACAAACACACACACACACACTAAATGCACTCACACATTCCACACAGTGCACAGTACAGACATTCACAGAGCCACTTATTCTGCAAACATGCTTCATTTAACGGCCTGTTATCCACTTAAACAGTAGGAAAGAAAGTGTGTGCAGGCATTTTTATACCTTAAATTGCTTTTCTGCTAAATTGCACTTTATGGCATCGGGTTTTATGGAGGCGAGACTTTCATTAACACTTAGGGAGGGCCGAGAAACGCTCTCCTCCTGGAGCTGGAGCTCATTTAGCCCGGTTAGCGTGTGGCTGCTGGAGCCCGTTTAGCCCGGTTAGCGTGCGGCTGCTGGAGCCCGGTTAGCACGGTTAGCGTGCGGCTGCTGGAGCCCGGTTAGCACGGTTAGCGTGCGGCTGCTGGAGCCCGTTTAGCCCGGTTAGCGTGCGGCTGCTGGAGCCTGTTTAGCCCGGTTAGCGTGCGGCTGCTGGAGCCCGTTTAGCCCGGTTAGCGTGCGGCTGCTGGAGCCCGTTTAGCCCGGTTAGCGTGCGGCTGCTGGAGCCCGTTTAGCCCGGTTAGCGTGCGGCTGCTGGAGCCCGTTTAGCCCGGTTAGCGTGCGGCTGCTGGAGCCCGTTTAGCGTGCGGCTGCTGGAGCCCGTTTAGCCCGGTTAGCGTGCGGCTGCAGTGACTAACGCATCTGATCTCTGAGCGAGGCTCTCCACGTAAACCTTAGCCATTCTCAGTGTGGGTCCTGGTACACACACACACACACACACTCAACACACAAACCCACACACACACACACACGCATAAATGCATACACAAAGCCCCACACACACACACATCCACACGCATAAACACATACACAAACCCACATGCACACACACACTCTACATACACACACACACACACACACATCCACATGCACAGACATAAACGCATACACACACAATAATCTAGGTTTCAGTGAGCGTGGGGGGGTGGGGGGGGGTTGGAATGTCTGGCACTCCAGGAGGCAAGCTGCAGGGGGTAGCAGGGAGAGACGAGGGGGGGTGGAGTCGCCGGCCCCCTGCAGAGGTTATTTGAGTTATTAAAAACAAACTGTCATCACAAGCCTGCACACACACCAGGGCCCCACAAGCCTGCACACACTCCAGGGCCCCACAAGCCTGCACAGACACCAGGGCCCCACAAGCCTGCACATACACCAGGGCCCCACAAGCCTGCACACACTCCAGGGCCCCACAAGCCTGCACACACTCCAGGGCCCCACAAGCCTGCACACACACCAGGGCCCCACAAGCCTGCACACACTCCAGGGCCCCACAAGCCTGCACACACTCCAGGGCCCCACAAGCCTGCACACACCAGGGCCCCACAAACCTGCAAAACACCAGGGCCCCACAAGCCTGCCACACACCAGGGGCCCCGTACGCCTGCCACACACCAGGGACCCGCAAACCTGCCACACACCAGGGGCCCCACAAACCTGCCAAACACCAGGGCCCCACAAGCCTGCACACACTCCAGGGCCCCACAAACCGGCACACACTCCAGGGTCCCGCAAACCTGCCACACTCCAGGACCCCTGAAACCTGCCACACACCAGGACCCCTGAAACCTGCCACACACCAGGGGCCCACAAGCCTGCCACACACCAGGGGCCCCACAAACCTGCCACACACCAGGGCCCCGCAAGCCTGCCACACTCCAGGGGCCTGCAAGCCTGCCACACACCAGGGCCCCGAAAATCTGCTACACACCAGGGCCCCACAAACCTGCTACACACCAGGGCCCCCAAACCTGCCACACACCAGGGCTCTACAAACCTGCCACACACCAGGGGCCCCAAATAACTGACCCACGACGTTGGGGTGAATGAGAATCTGCAGGTGTAACCTACATTACAAAATAAAAAGTTGCAGACTAATGAACACCATGAGTGACAGGTGCGAGTGTAAACTACAGACAGAGATGCCAGAGGGGGAGGAGAGAGAGAGAGAGAGAGAGAGAAAGAGAGATGCGTAAACGCATTTCTTCACTACAGTCAGATCTCCCCCGGATATTTTAAATACCAGCAGTCTGCCCCCCCCTCTCTGCCCCGCCCCCTCTCTCTGGTTGGGCGGTGAGGGGGGGGGACATGGGAACGGGCCCATCTGGCCCCGCGGCAGCGGTGCTTCCTTTCCCAGCCCGCGTCGGGACGGCCCAGGAGAGGGTCCCATGACCCCGCTGGGTCACCATCTGCTCCTGCGCTGGCACGAAACCGAGACCCACGGGCCCGCTGCCCGCTCTACCCCCCGCCCCCCCATCCCCCCCACCCCCCACCGCCACCCCTCAAAGAGGAGCTGGTCCCACTGGGACTGTGTGTGCAGAGGAGTGCGACATTGGAAGGTTTTCTTTTGGGGGCGGGTGGGGGGGGGGGGGGGGGGTGTAGGCGTTGCGGAGGGGATCCCACAGAGTCAAACCCTGGTGTCCACCACTGTCAGCTGCTGTAGCCCATTAGCAAGTCTTTGTGTCAAAGATGTACACCCCCCCCCCCCCCCCCCAGCCACGCCACACCCCCACCCCACACCCCCTCCTCCTCTCGTGAGCGCTCTTCCATATACACACTCTCAACAGGGACATCCCCCCCCCCCCGCCCCCCCGCCAGCCCCCACAGCCCTCATTTCAAGCTCCCGTTCCCATGGAGAAGGCCTTCCAGATGTGTACGGCACAACGCAGGAGCACCCCACGAAAAAACGGGGTGCGCCCCGAATCCCGCAGCCTCCCCACCCATCGCCTCTGAGGAGGAGACACGACGCAGGCGGTAACGTCCCAGCCTCTCCAGAGGAAGATGATGCTGCTTCGGCAGGTTTCAGCCTGCAGGGGGGTTTGGGGAGGGGGGGGGCCAGGAGAAGCCCCCACCACTCCCCTCTGTCCGCTGTTGTCTGGACTCTGTCAGGCACTGCAATCGAATTAGCAGCGTGACAGAGAGCAGAGGGTCCTGATCAGAGCACTAACGCAGCGAGGCCATGACAACAGAGGAGCCCACTGAGGAGAAGTGTGTGTGTGTGTGTGTGTGTGT